>NW_015655569.1:198035-223721 GCF_001515625.1 Sinocyclocheilus rhinocerous | reverse complement strand
TATATTATTATCAGATAAAAAAAAAAAAAAACACCTTAATGGAGTGCGTATGTTTTTTTTTAAAGCACATTTAAAGATTTTATGCTAATCTTGGTGTTTCCATCCAGTATTTTTTTCTGTGATATCCCAAAATTCTCACACACACACACACACACACACACACACACAAATAAAATAAATAGAAACATAGTTAATTAGAATCTTCCAAACTAATTTAACAAATTTGATAACATATTATAACAAACATTTAAATAATCATTATTTACATTAACATTAATTTGATGTTTTGATAATAAAATTAATTAATGTTTGAATTATTAACATGCTCTAAAAGTGTGGCTGTAGACATATGGCTTTCATGATCGTTGATATTAAATCTTTATTATAGTAAACATTATTTTTTATATTGCCTAATGGAAAAAAGAAATAAAATATATACTGCTATTAATGTGTTGATGATTTTATATAGCTTTTTAACACTTTTAAAACAGCATCCCTAAATCCTCATTAAAATAAAATAATTTTAGGACATTTTAGGATCTTTTTTAGTGCAACGTGAAATCAGTTTCATGACAACTAACCACATTTCCTCTCTAAATCCTCATGATGATAAATATATAAAAAATACATATTTGCATTCTCCATTGTCATTTTAATTAAAGTTAAACAGGCATTTATTTAATTATAATTACACAGCAATGCAATTATTTATATATTTACTAATCATTAGTTAATTTGAGATCCTTTTTATTTAAATTTGCAATGACAAATACTACCATCATATATAAATACTTTGAAATATTAAAATAATGAACTATTGAAATAATATTTGATCATTTTCCCCCATTACATTGGCTTGAAAATGTCACAGTGCAAAAAAATCGTAACGATCCTAAAAATACACTTAAGTTTCTTTCCAAAATGCTCGACACTTTCAACACTTTTAATACTTATTTTAGTATTAATAGTATGCAATATTTAATATAATAGATCGAGATAAGGTAGGAGAGGCCGTGCTGTATAGTGAATGAATCACGGCTGCAAACCCTTCACTCATAATTCATTACATAAATAATAAACCGTATATTTTGCTGAAGTATGTAACACATGGAACTGTATTGAGACTATATTATAGATTGTTTATGTTGCTAAGAGTGTCGCGCACTGATACACAGAACCGTTGGGTGAAGCGCTCTTAGCCGTGCTTTATTGCAAATTAAACACAGCTGTTGGCCAATCAGAATCAAGGACTGGAACTAACCGTTTTATAAAACAGTACAAAGCATCTCTAAGGCATATACTAGTGATTTCTCCATGTGAGGTCACATGACGTCCTGCTGATGGAGGTCAGAGGATCTGGACCGAGCGCTGGTTCTGTCATCGTGACATCAAACCCTCGACACTAAATCCAGTCGCTCGGGTTTCGCTCTGCAGGGGACCATCAGCGGCTCTCAAACACAGTTAATTGGCCTATGAAATGAGCGCACACACACACACGGATGTGATACTGACCAGAAGGGGAAAATGATCAATCTCGTCCCGAAGAAGATCATACTGAACACCACAAACAAGAAGTCACATAAACGCTGGTATCTGGCGTAGTTTGCCAACTTTGCAGCCTGCAAGATAAAAAATGAAACAGAAAAATATTCATCAAAAAACAAATCATGTTGCTTTGGAAAAACATACACTAGGATAGAATTACTCGTTTACTCATTTAAACACAGTTTATTAATATAAATCATGCAGAACTGAAAAATAAATAAATAAAATACAATAAAATACTGGTAATTTCTTGGGAATACGTTTTTTTTCCCTTGATTTCTAATTATAAATTCACTCAGTGTAGTTTTTATTAACTAAAAATATATACAAATATAATTAAAAACCAAAACAAATTTTGTTAATTGAAATAAATGTCAACTTAAATAAAATCTAAAAAAATATAGAACTTATTTTATTTAGGAAAGTTGACAAGGCAACATTTGTCATTTTTGTTTAGTTTAAATTGAAGTATTAAACTGACTAAAGCAAAAACTGAAATTAAAATTAATTAATAAAAAATGAATAAAAACTAAATAGATATATACAAGCACTAGTAAAATAAAAATAAAAACTGACTACAACTATAACTAAAATTAAAATGACAACGGACAATTTGAAAATTCAAAATATTAATAAATACTATATTAGCATATTAATGATACTAAAATAACACTGCATCAACTGTCATTTAAATGCTAATAAAATCATATACACACACATACATATATATATATTATACATCACATTATAAATGTAATGTATAATATATATAAATATTACAATAATATTAAAAAATACTAGTAATTTTAGGTGCAATTTTACATCAAAGTCTAGTTAAATGTTGATTTATAAAGCAATTATTCATGCATCATTGAGAAAAAAAAGGTCATGCGGGTAGTTATGCATAAAATGTCACATGGCCCCTCAGTTAAATGCTAGCTTATGAATATAAGATGACAGAAACAGCGCTGTTGCATCGAACCGCAGGCACTCTTACCTCCAGCAGGAAGTCTGATGAGTCGTGAATACACATGACCAGACTCCCCACACGCAACATGTTATTTACATACGAGAAACTGATCAGGCTGACCGTCGCCAGATGATGAACGAACATGATGAGGAAATCCTGCAGAAATACACATGAAATATGTATAGCAGCACGACATGAAAATACGATGCAAATTAAATACAAAAGCACAAACACAAGTCAGATTTGTAACTTTTCCTTTCAGCTCGACAGAAGCTGAATTCTCCAGGTTGTTTCCGCCGAGTCAAATAAAGAGGAACAATATCTCTCTGTTATGATTCAGTCGCTGTAAGTTATTATACAAATCTCTCAGCTCATAATGGTCACCGCCGCGGGTCGTGTCTTAAACAAATAGCCGAGCCGCACCCTGAAGACGCTCGCTGGCGTTAATTGTCTTTACGAGTGACTCTAAACAGTGAGGCGTCAAGAGACTGACGGAAAAACAACAGACAGAAAAGCCATGTGCGTCTGACAGCTGCTGATTCAATCCCACGCTCTACTTGTGTAGTTTAAGGCCTTTTCCTTCTCTAACACGCCGACCTATTTTAAACCGTATCACATGACGGAGCTGCTGTCGAGAACAATGCTTTGTTAAATATGTAAAACAGCAGGAATTTGACCTCATAAACAACTCCTTTGAATATGTCTGATGTGAAGGGAAGTTGAGAAGTGAGAGAGAAGTGAATTAAATAATGGATCAAAACACAATAGGAATGAACAGTTGCCGTTTGATCCATCAACGCTCACCTTTCTTTTGATGTCTGTGAACTGTGAGAACATGAGCGACCAGTAGAAGGCCAGTTCTGTTATATAATAATAATACAGGCCTGAGGTCAGCACCTGCAGGACACACACACACACAGATTATAGAACAGATACTACATCTGAGCAAACAGTCAATATGCCAGGTGATAAATAAAAAATCCATTAATTAAATTAAATACACAATAAAATACAGAATAATAAAAAAAATTGCATTAAAAAAAATTAAAAAGTGAAAGCAATTGTAGGATCATTGAGATTTTTTTGTAAAGTGAAACTTTATTCATGACAGTGCAGTTACTCCGTAAATTCTCATCATTATAAAATTAAATAATAAAATAAAATACAGAACAAAAATAAATAAATTAAAAACAAAGCAATGAAATACACTCACTGGCCACTTTATTAGGTACACCTTGCTAGTACCGGGTCGGACCCCCTTTTGCCTTCAGAACTGCCTTAATTCTTCGTGGCATAGATTCAACAAGGTGTTGGAAACATTCCTCAGAGATTTTGGTCCATATTGACATGAAAGCATCACGCAGTTGCTGCAGATTTGTCGGCTGCACATCCATGATGCAAATCTCCCGTTCCACCACATCCCAAAGGTGCTCTATTGGATTGAGATCTGGTGACTGTGGAGGCCATTTGAGTAAAGTGAACTCATTGCCATGTTCAAGAAACCAGTCTGAGAGGATTTGAGCTTTGTGACATGGTGCATTATCCTGCTGGAAGTAGCCATCAGAAGATGGGTACACGGTCGTCATAAAGGGATGGACACGGTCAGCAACAATACTCAGGTAGGCTGTGGCATTTAAACGATGCTCAATTGGTACTAAGGGGCCCAAAGTGTGCCAAGAAAATATCCCCCACACCATTACACCACCACCACCAGCCTGAACCGTTGAGACAAGGCAGGATGGATCCATGCTTTCATGCTCTTTACGCCAAATTCTAACCCTACCATCTGAATGTCGCAGCAGAAATCGAGACTCATCAGACCAGGCAACGTTTTTCCAATCTTCTATTGTCCAATTTTGGTGAGCCTGTGCGAATTGTAGCCTCCGTTTCCTGTTCTTAGCTGACAGGAGCGGCACCCAGTGTGGTCTTCTGCTGCTGTAGCCCATCTGCTTCAGGGTTCGACGTGTTGTGCGTTCAGAGATGCTATTCTGCATACCTTGGTTGTAACGAGTGGTTATTTGAGTTACTGTTGCCTTTCTATCATCTCTAACCAGTCTGCCCATTCTCCTCTGACCTCTGACATCAACAAGGCATTTTCGTCCACACAACTGCCGCTCACTGGATATTTTCTCTTTTTCGGACCATTCTCTGTAAACCCTAGAGATGGTTGTGCGTGAAAATCCCAGTAGATCAGCAGTTTTTGAAATACTCAGACCAGCCCGTCTGGCACCAACAACCATTCCACGTTCAAAGTCACTTAAATCCCCTTTCTTCCCCATTCTGATGCTCGGTTTGAACTTCAGCAAGTCGTCTTCACCACATCTAGATGCCTAAATGCATTGAGTTGCTGCCATGTGATTGGCTGATTAGCAATTTGTGTTACCAAGCAATTGAACAGGTGTACCTAATAAAGTGGCCGGTGAGTGTAAAGTAAAAAATTAAATGATTGTTTTTTAAAAATGTGCATAATTCAATTCAATTCAATTCAAGTTTATTTGTACAGCGCTTTTCACGATACAAATCGTTGCAAAGCAACTTTACAGCAAATTAAGTTTCTACAATATTTAGTGGTAGCTTATCAAATGAAAAAAGTAAAAGCAATAGTAGGATCACTGTGATTTTTTTTAATGTGAAATTTTATTCATGACAGTGCACTTACTCCCTAAATCCTCATTATTATAAAAAATAAATAAAATAAAATGCATGAAGTGACAGCAATTTTACGATCTTTACATTTTTGTTTTTGCAATGTGAAATTTCTTTAATGACAACTAAGCACATTTACTCCCTAAATCCTAATTATATTATTATAAATTTAATCAAATATATTTTTGCATTCTCCTTTGTGATTATCATTAAAATTTTATTTAATTACTATCATACAGCAATGCAATCATTTATATACTAATTATTTCATTTTAAGATGACGTCATTTATATTTGCAAAAATTCGACAATGACAAATACTACCACGTAGAGTTGGGTACCGAAACCCGGTACCAATATGGCACCGGTACCTATGTAACCGGTATGTACTAGAACCGAATCTGAACGCAGATTTCGGTGCCTCATTTCGGTGCCATGCCCGAGCAATCGATTGAAATATTTGTCCTCTGGTTCTCCGAAATGGACGTAAGCATCATCATCACTGACACCGCACGTGAAAAATAATTTCCCGACTGAGGAAATTATCCTAAACGGCAATGCACGTGAACTCAAGTCGGAAAGCTCTAAAAATACAAGTTCAGGCACTGGAACCGTTTTAAAAGCATCGATTTGAGACCAGTATCGAGAAAAAAAAAAAAAAAAAACGATACCCAACCCTACTACCACGATATAAAAATACTATGTTAATAATATAATAAATTAAATATATACTACATAATATTTTAAGTATTATATATAATTTATTGAATTTTATATATAATATACTATTTATATTATAAAAATGTTTTACATTACATTGAGTTAAAAATGTCGTTAACTTAATGTCATGAAAATAATATCACAATGCATTATAAAAAATACTTTTCACTTTCTTTACGCAAAATATAATTGATTTTCTTTTCCATTTTTTATTACAGAAAAACACGTTAACTAGTTTCTTTTACATGCTCTTATATTGTGGACATTGTGTTCGCAAAATGTACACGTAATGGGCAAAAGATTCTTGAAAATGTCAAAGTTCACTGTCAAGATTTAATTAAACCCACATTAGAGAATAAACAACATTTTAAGCGTTACCTGATAGGGGTAATTGTACCAGCACTGTCTCGTATCCCACATCCAGAGAGACTAGAAAACACACACACACAGTTAATTGATAAATCATATAAATACACTCCCAAAAAAAGTCATATCTGTCTGTAATTCTACATCTTGCAGTTGTAAGTCACCTGCCACAGGAAACGGATCCCATATATAAATATACACAGATAGAATGTAAACCTCCACCTGCAGAGAAATCAGAGAAAACAAATGACTGAAACTCAAATTCATGACTGCATGTAAGAGGAGCCACACAGTACTGCAATCAGACAAGGAAACACTGAAAACAATCCCATTAATTCAATCAAACCGAGGCCTGACTTTACTGCTGAATCACAGAGAACGTAGGCGGGCGGATCTTTTGTTTGACAACAAATGCATCTGAACAAAATCACATAAATCAGGAAAGACCCCATACGGCTGTTTCCAAAATATAGGACGACAGATGTAAAAATTTCCCATATGAAATCACAATAACCTGTTCTACCAACTTCAACATGCATTTATACTTTTACAGCCTGTCTAGAGCACTTACAGTGAAAAACTGTGATTGACAGAAAAACTGACCAATGGAGGAGGAGTCTCCACCCACCACCCCTCCATGAGTACTTTTCCATTCAATTTCCATTTAACCTTCAAAATATTCATCAATAAAGATTTCTAATGAAGCAAACCAAGATGAATTATACTAGAAACTGGAAGCATGGTGTAGTGCAAATATTGTTGATAAATTCCTCATTACTTTGAATAAAAGCGTCTAATAAATGAATAAATGTAAATGTATAAATTTCACAATGGAATTTCCGAATGGCATTTTCATTTTATTCCCGAGAAACTGTTAATATGCTAAATGATGAATAAAATAAGATAAAAAATAGAATAAAATAAAAACTGCATAAAATACAAAAAGTGAAAGCAATATTGTAGTGCAAATATTCTTAATTTATTCTATCAATAAAAGTGTCTAATAAATGAATAAAAATTGACCCTTATGACTGGTTTTGTGATCCAGGGTCACAAATGTTAAAACTGATGCCATCTTTTCATATGGTAGAGCACTAGCATGCATGTGTGCTAACAGCAAAATAAAAAAAATAATAAAAAAATTTGAAACCATACATGCTCTCGCAAAACTTGGTTCTTGTGCTGGGTTTGTCCTGGTTCCGCCGGTGTCGAAACCATCGCTGGACCTTCCGCACGTCCCAGTCCAGCTGCTTAGACAGACCCTCTAAGTGCTTCGAGTCTGGGGACTGAAACAAACAAAGACAAATAAACCGAACATGTATTCATATTGGCTATGGAAAGCATAATTATGAAATTATGAATACACTCTAGCTAGCATTTGATTTATTTGTCCTAAATACACACAAGCAATTAATATTTTCACACTTTTTACATAATTTGACGACAATACAGCTAAACTGGAAATGGCAAAGAATTATTATTTCATAAAATTATTAATAACTCAATTTACTTGATTTTACTTTGCTGTATTCACGTCTTATATCTCAAGATCTTCACTGACACATTTGTATACTAATAAACTCATAATAAATAAAGTAATAAAACATTATAAAGTAAATAATTTTTTGAGCCGAAAATTATGTTATAGGCGTAATTTATGTTAAAATGTATGTAAATCACAATAAATATTGAATAAGTTACATTTATTTCACCATTTCTTTTTCTTTATGTCAGTTTTAAATTGAAGTAATATATTTGTAATGGATTTTGACAAAGTCTTTAAAGTCAGGGTCTGAGACAAAAGTAAATAAATTCTAGTTTTCATAAAAAAAAACCCCCAAAAGAACAGAAATGAAAATCAAACCCTGGAACATAAATTGGTTAAAGTTAATGTAAAAATGTGTGTAAATCACACAATAAATAACGAATTAGCTGCATTTATTTAACCTTTTCTTTATCTTTATGACAGTTTTAAATTGAAATAGTATATTTATTATGGATTTTTACATTGCAAGTTTTAAAGTCTGGGTCTGGGACAAAAGTAAATAAATTACAGTTTTCATTAAAAAAAATTTAACCTAAATTGCTTTAATATAAGAAATAAAATACTCAAAGATGCCTGAAGTTCAAGAAAGACCTACAGAATAACCAGCAAAACGACAAATGAAAGTGAGCCAACATATTGACAGCTTTCTTCTGGCGACCAACCAAAGTGATCAGTTCAGATCTCCACCCAACAACACCAGCTCCAGAGCTGATGAAGACGGTTTACAGCAGCTCGACAAAACAGGCCTTTGTAAAGAATGTCACAACTCTATTCACCTGTCTGCTAATGTTAAACCTGTTTGAGCTGTATTTATAGTCAGTTTCTAGACTAAAGTTGAAGATATTGCTCTGATGGCCTCATAAAACACACACAGTGACAGCAGAGGATCAACAGGTTCATAAAAGAGAAAACCCAGGGATAATAGACTGAAAAATGCCTACAAATGGGGCTGAGAAATGTATTTTAATCATATTTCACCAGTTTACTTCACATTGAGCCTCAGCTTTGGTGAATGACTCTCTCTCTCATGGCTTAATTTTCCATGACGCTGCGTTAGCATACCTTCGTGATGGATGTAAACACTTTCTCCAGGACGGCGTTGGGCTGAGCTCTCCGACTCAACTCCATCTGGATCTGAAGGATGGAGGCACACGGACCCGCGATATACCTGCGGGACGAAAGCAGAGATAAAACACCTTATCCTGCACCATCAAGACAGAATTCGAGTGATTTACATACCGCTCCTACTAATCTAGATCAAAACCAAATACATAAACGGTTTTGCAGATTTTATTTTTATGTTGGATTGGCAAAGTTTCTCCTCTTGAAGTTTTCAAGGTACAACCACCGAAATCTGACAGACTGATCTGACATGTTATAATCATGCTATCAATGTGCTAAAACGTGCTAGCAATGTGTTAAAGGGGTCCTATTATGCTTTTTCACGTTTTCAACTTTAGTTTCAGAAGGCGGGCTTTCATTTGATACAGGAACTATTCGAGCCATTCATGCCAGACTGGGGAGAGAGGTGTTGTAATAATGTAAAATATGTGAAAAATAATGTGTTTTTCGAACAACCTAGTATGAGAGCCTGTTCTAGTACACCCCCGAAACAAAATCAAGACTTTGTAAAAGAGCATAATAGGACCCCTTTAAAACAAGTTAACAACATGCTAAAACATGCTAGAAACGTGTTAAAATATGTAAGAAACATGTTAAAAAATGCTAACATGTTAAATCATGCTAGCAACATGCTAGCAACGTGCTAAATCATGTTAGCAAGGTGCTAAACCATGCTAGCAACATGCTAGAACTAAACTAAATTTTAAACAGTATCTACTCCTAGAGTTTTTATGCTGAAACCCCAAACATGTTAACAACATGACATGCTAGCAACATGCTAAAACATGTTAGCAACATGCTGAATTTGTTAACATCAAGCTAAAATATACCAACAACGTGCTAAATCATGCTAGCAATGTGATAAGAAAAGCTAACAAAGTGTTCAAACATGCTAATTCATGTTAACAATGTACTAAGTAGGGCTGGGACGATAAATCGATGCAGAGCAGAGATGCTGAATCATTTCTCGATTCATGATGCATCGATTTATTTTCCCAGCCCTAGTACTAGGACATGTTAACAACATGTTAAAAAATACTAGCAATCTGTTAAAACATGGTAGCATGCTAATTCATGTTAACAATGTGCTAAAACATGTTAACAACATGCTAACATGCTATCAACTTGCATAAACATTTGAACAATGTGCTACGTTAAAAACTTATTGAGTTTGAGTAAAACCTTCAAACTTCTCAAAGTTATTTCAAACTTTCAAACAAGGCTTTGTCAGGCCAGCATTAAAGTTTGTTCACAAACTTTACTCATCTAGTAACTACTGTCCTTCTACTCAAACAAATCTATATTTAAAGCAAATTAACACAATTAAACAACATAGTTCTAGTAGAAGGTGCTCAAATAGAGGAAAAAAACAACAACAAAAATATCCCAAAACTTACAGTTAATTAAAAGTCTCCGGTGAGATAAGTGATTAATATGATAAACTTAGTGGCTAGTTTAACTAGTTAGCGCCGAGACGGCAGCATTTCTGACGCATTACAAAAAGCCATTGATTTGACTAATGCAAAATCCAGTTACATTCCTAAAACTCCACCAAATGCAAAAGAAATCAGCCTGAGTCCATGATTAATGAACACCAGAAGCTGCTGATGAAACTTAAGGACGGGAACATTTACGAGAGTGACACTTCAGATTGGATTGAATCTATAAACAAATTAAGGAACGAGCACTGGCGGTAGATAAATCTTACATCGTCAGGATAGGTTTATCTCACACTATCAAGAAATCAAATAAGAATCAAATGCATCCATGTCTGTTCACAGAAGTAAATCAATGGAAACTTACGGCTTTTATATCATTACAACAGGAGTCAGGACTGGGTTTTCTAAGAAACCATGCAAAAAAAAAAAAATGTGGATGTGAATTTTGGGCGGGAAAATCTGTTTGCCCAAACAATTACAGATAGGCAAGTATTTAGGGATACCTGTTGCAAAACATGCATTTTTGGCAAATTAAAAAAAATATATTAGTGACACAAAAATCACACATTAACAGCAAAACTGCCAACAGAGTTTCTGTAATTCAGTTTTTTTTAAACTGTATGAAACGGTTTCATTAAAACTTTCTGGACACTTCATCATTACTTAAAAATGCTCACTAAAATGTATGTTTTAGTAAATTTTTTAAGTTTTAGGAAAATATTACCGTTTACTTTTATTTATTGTTAATTTGGTGAAATAAAATAATTGGAGAAATTGTGAAATAAAATAAAAATATTGTAGCATTCATTTATATAAAAAACAATGTGGAAAACATTTTTTATTTCAGATTTTTATTGTATTTTATGTTTTACATTTAACATTTTGAATGCACTTAGCATTAATTGATATTTGATCAAAAAGATGGCTTCTGAAAATAAATACAGAAATACAGGCAAAAGACAGAAAAAATATAAACTATATAATAAATATAAAAAAATAAAACTCTTTCAAACACACTAGCAAAAACAGGTTGCTCCTAATACAAAATATTTAAACAAAACTTTTCATAATTCCTCATCATGTTCAATAAAACCATCTAATAAATTAATAAATGGAAAAGTATATATTTCACAATGGAATATCTGAATGGCATTTTCATAATATTCCCAAGAAACTGTTAAGATGCTATATGGTGAATTTCTTTTTTTATAATAATAAAATAATATAAAACAATTGAACTAAAATAAAAAATGTGCATGAAATGAAAAATTTAAAAATAATTAATTATTAGCACTATTTTTGGCAAAATATTTGGAAAATTCTGTCATTTTTTTCTGTAATAAGTTTCTGTAATTCAGTTTTTTAACAGTTTCATTAAATGATTTTCTAAACACATGTTCTTTCATCATTACTTAAAAATGTTTATTGAAATGTAAGTTTTAGTCAAATATATGTAGGGAAATATTGCTTCATTTACTTAGATCTAATTTGGTGAAATAAAATAATAAAATATTGTAGTGTTCAATATTGGTCATTTTTATTTCAGATTTTTACTGTATTTTACTTTTACATTTAACATTTTGAACCAACCATGCAACAATGGCTATTTGGTCAAAAACTCTTTCAAAAAAACAAACAAACAAGCTCACAGATCGCTCCTCGTGCAAAATATTTAAACAAAGCTTTTCATACCAACAAAAATGGCAGTTAATTGTGGTCAAAGTTCTTAATAGAAAACTCGCTCCACGTCTCTCCAATAAAACCGGGCCAGCGAGCAGCTTAATAAACACACCGCTCCGTAATAACCCTACACGCTCACTGGCCGTAGTAGAAATGTGTTGACAATGGTTGTTTTGACCAGTTCATTAACCCAGAATTGGCACACGCGGGTGAACTATGTCTCCAGCCCCGTTAAACTGCACCGCCGGCCCACAGACACTGCATGCTAAACTGTGGAATCTGACACTCGCCATAAAAAGCTAACAATATGTTTTAATTAAAACAGGGGGGAAAGACATTTTGAGCGTCTCATGGCGAAGTTAAGCATCTTTGCAGAGCACCAGCACACTAAGGCTAAGGCACAAACAGAGTTGTGTAAAAAGTGACGTTCCCTATTTGACACATTCGCAATATTCCCTTTGCGACAGCAAGGTCAAAGTGACACTTGGGTCTGAACTAAACATTAGCCCGCTGACTGAGACGACACTAAAATCTCAGCTAGTTTAATAGTAAACAGACGTTTTGAACAATACAATCTCGGTTAATCTGTGAATGCCAGTCTCAGCAAAATCTCAATCACTAAAGCTGCCCCAGCCGGACTTGGCCTGTTGAGTCACATGACCGTCTGTGTTTTGTTTCAGGCCGGTGGGCTGCACTGGTGGGACGTCTAAAGACACAAACTGTCAGCTCCAAGAGAGCAGACTCCACGTGGGATGAGGGCTTTTCCTAGTCTGAGACAATAGAAGGTCTTGTCACTGCACACACGCGATCTTTTGTTGGGTATAAATTAAAACCTGATCCATGTGCACAACTGTCAGTTTAAACTGCAAAAAAAATTGTTCTTCATTAGTATTTTAGTCTGGTTTTCCATTACAAATACCAAACATTTACTTGAGAAGGAAGATTACTTATATGACAAGATATTCTTGTTTTCTGAGAAATGCATGAAAATTAAGTTTAAACTTAAAATTTCTTGCGTTACGTTTTAACCAGCGGGACGCTCTGCGCTCTTTTTTTATTGCCTTTCACACAATTTAGTAATCATCGTAAATTAAATATAATTTAAAAGCTTAAAAACTCAAATTATTTCTGTGAAAACCATTTTGGAAATGTACTTTCTAAAAATAGTGAAAAGTGAACTCCTCCTCAATTTACTGTAATATTTTATAATCAAAACTTTTCATAATCTTGACAAAATGCATACCGTTGGAAAAGTCTGATTATCAAGATTCCATATTTTGTGGTAGAAGTAATATTGCGACAGAAATTTATAAATTTGTGACAGGAAAATGCATAAAAATTCAATGGAGTTTTGGTGTCATCGTGTAGCAATTTTTGGTATAATGCCTAAATAAAATCTCACAGGAAAAAACTTCATTTTTTTAATATCAACCTCAAATTTGGAACATAACTTATTTAAGCATATGGCTTTGATTTGATAGCAATTTCAGATTCCAATATATTTTGTAAAATATTTATTTTATATAAAGTAAAAACGTTTTAGTACAGTACATTTTCTTTACAGTAAACTTAAACTTCTATAACTTTTTATACTTAATTTTTAACAAAATGCACTTTCACTGAAATTCACTTCAGCAATAACCTGCTGATTGTCTTCTGTAAACTTAAAGCAAGAAAAAATATCTGTCAGTGAGAAACTTGTTGGAAAATATAAATTTTGGCATTTCTATTTGGAAAAACTAGTGGCATAGAAATTACTTGAACAGCAAAACCGCCAATAGAGTTTCTGCAATTTTTTTATTTATTTGTTTTTTAATTGTATGAAACTGTTTTATTGATTTTCTAAACATTACTCATTCATCATCACTTAAACATGTTGACTGAAATGTAATGTAAGTTTTACTAAGTTTTTTTTAAGTTTTAGCAAAAATATTTGCTGTAAGCAAATATCCGTCAGTTGGGTGAGAAAAATCATTTTGTTTTCCATTCATGTTAAGTTTATTTTTCTCACCGCACTGAAAGGTTTTTTTTTTGGTTTCAACAATCTAATTAAATTTTTATACATGTTTAGAAAAGAAGACTTAAGTCATGCTTCTCAAGTAAATGTATCTTGATTTAAAAAAGTTTATTTATCAATACTGGAAAACAAAGCAATACTGAGGAAGAACCTCACTTCTTTATACAAACTATGGGAAGTAGAGCATTTCCATGCTGGTTTGAATGAAATCACAAGGTTTTGAAGAGCTTCTGAAACAAACAATGATGACCCAAAACTAAGCGGTAACAAGCAACAGCGCTGAAGCTCTGATTCAATGTGAAACAGGATGAAGTGAGGCAACAGCTCAGGGTCAAAAGCTGAATGCTCGATTCATGTGGATCACATCACTGCCGTCACACACATCATTTCTGGCACAGATTTTGCTGATGCTGTCATAGCAGGGATTCTGAATTGTTCACGTTTTGCCTGTTGTGTATCAGGCATGTGTTCAGTGCTGCATGCAACCTCGCCATGCCAGGACAACCAGCTAACAACGTTTGCCATTTTCTCACTAATTCGATTTGAGGCTCTGATAAGTGAAACATGACCTGAGCGTGTCCTATGTGGGTGGAGACTTGTTCTGTGTGTCTCTATGTCTCTACCGGACGTAAAAGCAGAATATGACACCTGCCCCCGAAAAAAAGTCTGCTCAACATGACCCCAACAAAAGACTACAGATAATTCAATGACCAATAAAACTATCTGACAGCTCAAGGTTAAAGGGATAGTTCACCTAAAAATGACAATTCTGTCATCATTTACTCACCCTCCAAACCTGTGTGAGTTTCTTTCTTCTGCTGAACGCTAAAGAAGATATTTTGAAGAATGTGGGTATCCAGATAGTTGACGGTAGCCACTGACTTCCATAGCATTTCCTTCTATACTATGGAAGTCAATGGCTACTGCCAACTGAGGGCGAGTAAATGATGACAGAATTTTAATTTTTTTGGTGAACTTTCCCTTTAACTTCAAATAAAAATAAAGAGAATTACATTTTGATAATCTCATCCATAAGAATTGTCAATGTTAAATTCTTAGAATAAGCTTAAAGATATGGATGTAAATTTTTACCAACAATGATTAGATTTAATTACAATTCTTTACTAAATGTAATGCACCAGAAAACAAGAAATTTGGGTACAATTCAATTCAATAGAGATTCTTTACAAAATTAGGTCAATTTGATTACAGTTTTTCACTAAATGATGTGATGCTTCATGGAATCAGACTTTTGACTATGATGCAGTTCAAGAATCAAGATTCGGGAGATTCTTTAAAAAAAATATGATGTGCATGTTGTTCAACATTACATCCGATAATTACAATTCATTTCTAAATAATGCAATGCATAAAAAAAAATCAAAAACTTGGTCACGATTGGATTAAATTACAATTTTGTACTAAATGGTCATGATTAGATTTGATTATTTTAGTACAATTCATAAATTAAATATCATTTACATCATTGTGGAATACTTACAAAACCAATAACCATGTTTTACATTTACACCACATTTATTTAAAAAAATAAAAATCCCAACGTCATTAAAACCAAGTGCAACCAAGATTTAATATTTGAATTCCTGATGGTTTTGAAATGGTTTGAAACTATTAACGTAACCATGTTTTTTCCCCCCTACATTGAAATTTTGGGCCACTAAAAAAATTATCGCTTAAGTGGCTTTCAAAAAATTCATGCATAATTCATCTTTTTCAATGCAGGATGAAAAATTATTTTAAAAAATGCTTTTAAACTCAAGTTAGTAAAGTGACAGTCGGAATGGTCGTTCTGAATTTATAGTTTTTGATTTAATCTTAAGTTAGAAACTTTAAAATAGAAAACCCTGTCAAATTCAAAAGAGGTTGCAGATGCTTATATGTTCCAAAAAAATAACTCACGTATCCTATGTAAAAAATACAATGCAATGAAATATATTAATTGTTAATTAAATGCAATGATGTAATCAAACAACCTGCCACATATTCATGATGACCAAGCATGTAATTTAAAACCAAAGGCAACGTTTGACTCAGAAAAACCCAGTAGACCCACAGTACTAGAGCTGTTTAGAGCATTAACTATTCAGTGACAGACTGAACTCTAGAGGGAAGGATCCTGGAAACAGGTGATGACACATTTCCAGAACCTAAACCTCTAGAGCAACAGCCCTGTGAATGCCAACATGATCCGATGTTATCGGTACGACAGTTGAACACATTCCTTTGAGAGAATGAGCCCAAACAAGTGCTGTGTGAATAAGACCTTGTGAGAGAGAGAGAGTGTGTGTGTGTACGTGTATAATCATTCTGGTGTGAATGAAGGTTGAATGAATGTTTTGAGTCCTCAGGAAATAAAGAAACACAAAAAGCGTATGCAATTCGTGCCAAGAGCACAGTGACACACTTCAATTGAATGTCATAAATTTTGTTGTGCCTGAAAAAAAAAAAAGGTGAAAATCTGGGGAATAATGAAATAATATAATATCTTATATAATAAGTTAAAATAAATATTTTTATATTTTTATACAAATCTATTATAATACATTTTATATTTTTATAATAAGCTAACAAAATTGTAAAAGAGCATACATTTAAGGCAAAAACTTTTTTTTTTTGACCAGATTTTAGGCTGTTTGGCTTTTCATAACATGTTGTGTCAGACTAGTGTAAAGAAAACATTTAAAATACACTTTTAAGTGTTTATTTAATTGTACTTTATCGATCTGCGCCTATATATTTCAATTACAATACATATCTTCAAAGGCGTTTTCTCAAAACGAGTTTTATCCTACACTTTCATAGCATTTACAAACACCAAAATTTACAGTTTTGTTCTTAATTATATTCTGAAGGTTTTTACTGGGGTTTGTTATATATCATCAGTGTTGGATGTAACGCATTACTAAATAATTTATTACTGTAATTTAATTACTTTTACCTTAAAAAAAGTAAAGTAAGGGATTACTCTTAATTTTTCTGTAATGTAACTACAATGACTTCAGATGAAATTGCATTAAATACTGTATAGACTATGGAACAATTCTATATAAATCAATAGTGGATTTAACATCAAAATTTCAGTCAAAATTTCTAATGTTAAAATGTCTGTTTTGAATGTAACTCTCTCCCTTTAAATACTCTGGTCAGCTCAAGAATAATTTACACAATTCTATATTATTAAAAGCAGTTTCATGTCTATCCTTGCATTGTTCAACTGGTCGAGGTTGATATGGGATTTAGAAAGTAATTAGTAAAGTAATTACATTGTAGAAAATGTAATTAGTAACTAGGGATGGGTATCGTTAAGGTTTTAATGTTATTACTACTCTTACCGATACCGCTTATAGTATTACAAGTAAGTTAAGTAATTACAGTTTTCACTGTATGTATTCATAGATTAATACTTATTAAAGCTATAACATAATTCAGATTAAGAGCTGTGAGTGATTTTGTCTTTGCATTTTGTTGTTTGATTAACTGATGGCCCAAGCGCCAGTCTGTCACGTTAAGACAATATATTGACACACATCGGATTTTCTTCCAACTGTTCTCGTCCACTTAAGACATAAAATGTGTTTATTAAGTAAATACTCTCCAAGCCGGCCATTTTGACATATTTTGTGTGTATTTCATTGTTTAGACACGCCCGAAGCTCAAAGTGAAAATTAGCTTGTCCGTTTTGGAGCGTGCACACAATAAATGTATGTGTGTTTTATTAATTTCTCCAGTACCGATAGCAGAACCGTTAACATCAGAGCTTATCGATACTCCGGTCTTTCATAATTTAGCCCCGGGACCGATTAAATACCGGGTTTCGGTACCCATCCCTATTAGTAACTAATGATTAATTTGCTTTTTAGAGGAACTTACCCAACACTGTATAATTTACCTGATTTTATACAACATTCTATTTCTAAAACATGGTGAAAAAAGTTTTTCTGGCTTTTGACAGTATTTTCTGAGTTGTGAAGTAATAAAAAAAAGATATCCCCTCTTTAAAATCCTTTAACTCTAATATGTCAACAAAATGAAACAAGGACTGTGAACCTGAAATCTGTTAAGTTCCATAAAAATTTACCGCTAGTACATCAAAAACTCCCATAGTTAAAAAAAAAAGTCTCTGGTTTAAATGTTTAAAACCTTGCAAGTCTGTAACTCTTCATTGCTTAAAGCACATCAACACTATCTGTGGTCGCCACTGATAAATAAATGAAGAGAGAGACTGCTGAAGTCATCCTGACCGAATGCATGCAAACGTCCCCCTGAAACCAGACCAACCCCCTCTGGACCAACTAGGCTAATTGGCCTCCTCAGAGGCTCGGTCAGACCCCAGACATGAGGACACTGTGAAACATGACAGGGGTGTGTACCTGACAACGCTCTTCTGCGAAACCAAGTCGGCCAGCACAACAAAAGAGGCCTGATTCACCCAGAGTCAATGTAATATGTTCATGCTGGACACTAATCGACCGTCATAAACCATGAATCAGCCCATAAACCGAACGCTCCCCAAGAGATATACTGAACATTTATGAGTTCTTCTGCAAGAATGAGGTCTGGCGGGATTCGCAAAAACTTGCTTATCCACAAACGAAGCTTTAGGCTTCCCTGAAGGTAAATCAAACAACTAAACAATGATGAAAAACTCGGGGAAAAAAAACCTGGAACACTCAAATATAGAGAATGTTTATAAAAAAAAAAACTAAAAAGAGCATTTCTCATTTCCATTTAGTTTAACTTAATGCGCTAAAATAATTAAAACTGAAATAACAATGAATAAAACCTACATAGACATGTTAATAAAATAGCAAAAACACAATTAAATTACTAATATTTTATCTAAAAATAACATGGAAAATATATCAATTAAAACTAATTCAAAATACTAATAAAACCTATTTCAATTAACACTGTCTAGTATGTAATTTGTATGTAATCTAGTATGTAATCTGAAGACTGGACCCAAAACTATGGAAGCCACTGAATAAAAAATAAAACAAGGTAATTGTGACTTTTCCTCAGAATTGTGAGTTATAAATTCAGAATTGTGAACTATAAACTTGCAATTCCGAGAAAAAAAAAGTCAGAATTGTGAGATAAAAAGTCGCAATTACCTTGTTTTATTTTTTATTTAGTGGCGGAAACGGGCTTCCATACAAAACAAAAGTGTCAAGAAAATAATTAACTTTTTCATGCCTCAATCTCATTTTCTGACATTAAAACACTTTTAAGAAGAAACCAAACACATTTGGTGAAGCCTTGTGTCTGAGTTAGTTTCACTGATTCTGTGGACTGGTTTCACTCGCTATTTTTAGCGCATATTTTAAACAGTTTCAACAGAACTGGTGCGACCAGACTCCAAACCACAAATACTTTTACCTCAACTGGATCAGTAAGAAGTAGTTTCTCCTAACAGGTTCCTCAAGATACTTATACTCCACGTCAATGAAACCTAAAGCAGCCAAACTAACAAAAAAGAGGTTGTTTTGGACGTAATACCTTGGAGTTCCATTCAAACACCATTATACATGAATATAGTCATTATTGAGTAGAATGCAAGATATCAAAGCACCACAGTTCTGCTTGTAGCCATAATGAACCCACTTTTTCTCATGAACACTGGATTTTAGACGTCAAAAATTAGATCCAGATCTCAGCTGAATCGAACATTCAGCTGAGAACGCTCTGGAATGTTTCTAGTCTATTCGTAGTCCTAAATCTAAAATATTAGTTCAAGACGTTGAATGCGCTTTGTGCAGAAACCCAACAGCGGATAGAGTGACGCTGGCTCTTACGTAACAGAATCGTGTTATGACAGAGAGCCTGAGGTTTGGTGTAACTTGCATAGCAATTTGCCTTTTTTAAATGTTTAGTTTTAAATGAATAGTTCACCCAAAAATTCTAAATTTAGATAGTTTAGAAAAAGATAGTTTAACGAACCTACAGAACTTTAAGTCATTATTAACTTAGCACACAAGCGGTTTAGTGTTTTTTCAGAGCTTGACAGCACCGGTCCCCATTCACTTTCAGTTTATGGAAAAGAGCAGCGTGAACATTGTACCAAATGTCTCCAGTCATGTTCCACATAAAAAAAAGTCAACATCAAAGGGTTTGCGGAAAAACATGAGGGTGTGTAAACTTTGACAGAAAAGAGTAGGTCATTTTTCAGCGCGCTATGCCTTTAAAACCAAGCTTTCCTACACTGACACACAAATGTTCCCTTGAATTCAAAGCACATTTGAGACATGACACTGTACACGTTTTATACAGTACATGCATCACAGGCTCTTCTAAAGGTGTGGTGTTCAATTCTGACACTATTTCCAGATATTATGCAAAATCAACATTGGGAAACTCTAGAAGATCATCACACGTGTGCCTGCACTTCTGCTCAACAAGGAAGTCTGACTAAAAAGCATGCTTTCTTTAAGTGAGAGTGCGGTTGTAAAGGTAGGGATGAAAAAAGGACACATAAAAAGACGTTTAAGCTAAGAAAAATAAATGCAATCCTCTTAATAAGTCGAGGCCTTAAGCTGGTCAGCTGACAGATGCATCAGGCTGAAAGTTTATAACCCGAATTTCTCTCATGTTCAACCAGCCCAAATGGACTTCAAAACAACCTTTTTTTAGACACGTGCGTGCATAAGCTAAACTTTCAGTATTAAGACGCGGGAAAGCATGTGATGTGAGTTTAAAAGACTGAAATGTATATATCACTTGAGGTTAGACAAAAGTTTTGGATGGTCTCAAAGGCGTCCAGTCAAACTTAAACCATACCTCTCGAAAAAGATCCGCACTGCGAAGATCCCCAAGGCCAGCGGCAGCGCGGAGAGCAAGTGGCCGGCTTTCGGGTACTCCACCCCGGGCGCAGGGTCGGCCAGATCCGCCCAAGTGACATTGTGCGGAAGCCAGAAGCGCTCGTTCCAGAACCAGGCTGAGAGCGCAGCCATGTTAGCAGGAAAACTAGAGATTCAGAGAGAGAAGAGGACGCAGAGAAAGACAATTTGCGGGTGGCAAACGATTCACCGCCCCCTTTCTCCCTCTCTCTTCCTCTGGCGTGTGGACTTGTTGAAGGTGTTTCCACACCCGTGATGAGGCTGCACGAGGAAGTGTACTGATCCACCGCGCGATGCGCACTACGTAGAGCACAAAACATGTTACGACACAAAATGCTCGTTAATAATACATAACGCATATGGCAAAGTTAGGTATTATTGCTCTAGCGTAGAGTTTTAGGATATGGTCTCTCATGTATTTTTGGCTGAAACTAGTAACTAGTGATATCCGAATCAGAACTTTTTATTCTTTTTAATTTAATTTGCTCAAACTGATTCTGAAACACTAGAAACTGTTGCGTTTCGCATATTATCAACGAGCTATTCTGATCGAAAACGTAGTTACAAACTGCAGTATTTAAGCAAATAATTCACTCGAATAAAACAGCTCTTTGAATCGATTCTTTAAGCGAGCCGAGCGAACGAAGCGATTCGCTAGAATGAATCATCCCTGTCGACACATAATCATGACAACTTCACTGCTTGTTATATGTCGCCTCATTGTGGACAAACTATGAACAACAACAGTAACACAATTAATTTATTGTTTGACATCAGCCAAGAGCTTAAATATGTCGACATTTACCACCTGGAAATAATTCATGAATTTAAAATAAAGATCCAACACAAACTATATAATTTTAATGTCTACAGCGGATCTTCAATGACTTAATACATTTTTAAGGTTTATACAAACTGCCTGTCACAGAAACTATTAAAAACATATTTTTGCCATTTGAAATAAACATTTGCTGAAAAAAGCCTCGTAAACCTATAAAAAAAAAAAAATAGCCTAAAAAACTATTTTTTACGTTTATTCAGTATTAACATGATCAATGTACAAAAACTATATATATATACAGTGTTGGGGAGTAACTAGTTACATGTAACGGAATTACGTAACTTAATTCAAGCGATGAAGGATTTCGAAAGTCTGACAGTAATCCGTTGAATACTACTGTAAGGTTAACCCTGCCTGGTTTACATGTTTTAAAATGATAAACAGTTGAAAACATTAGAAATTTAGAAAAGTAATAAAAAAGTAATCAAATGTAATCAGTTACATTACTTTAATAAAGTAATTGAAAAGTTACACTACTTATTACATTTTAAGTATGGTAACTTGTAATCTGTAATTACATTTCCAAAGTAACCTTCCCAACACTGTATATATATATATATATATTTAGAAAAGGCAACATTTTTGTTTAGTTTATGTTGAAGTACTAAAACACTTAAATTTTAATGAAATTAAAATGTTTGATTACATAGACACACTGACAAAAAATTATTACAACTTGGACTAAAATGAACTTTAAACAGAAAATAAAACGAATTCAAAATATTAAAAACATGAATAAATGTACGCCAGTTTTATAAGCTGCAACTATCAAATCATTAAAAAATATAGATGATCACGTTGCTAAAATGATCTATGCTTACAGTAATGGCTGATTTATGTTTCCATAACAGTTAACGGTAAGTGCTCTGTGACAAATCAATTTGACCTGCAAAGGATTTCATCAAGTTGCAGTTGTTTTTGGCACTTCACTTAAATAGGAATAATGCCTCAGCATCTTCACACTGATCCTGTTGGGACCCTCTCCGATCATGAAGGCTTTCTTCATCTGTAAGAAAACAACAAAACACAGAAGTTCAAGAGAAACCCATGATGCTAATTTTGCAAATAAAGATAGTATCAGCTGGTGATACTTGCCCTTTCTGGAGCTCCTGCGACAATAAAAAGTCACAGCAGCAGCCACCAGCAGAACAGCAGCAGCAGCAGCAGCACATATTCCTGCTACAGCAGCTGAAGACGGACCTGAATCTGGAACAAAAGACAAACAATATGCGATATCAGCAGGTCTGAGAGAGTCCATGTGAATCTGATTCGGTTTAAAGTATTATTACTTGCCTATAAGGCCTGCATACCTAACTAGTCTTCTACCACGCTACAATCCATCACGCTCCCTAAGGTCTCAAAACTCTGGACTTTTGGTAGTACATAGGATAGCAAAGTCCACTAAAGGAGGTAGAGCTTTTTCGCATTTGGCTCCCAAACTCTGGAATAGCCTTCCTGATAACGTTCGGGGTTCAGACACACTCTCTCTGTTTAAATCTAGATTAAAGACACATCTCTTTGGCCAAGCATTCAAATAATGCATCTCATAATCTTGTACTGCAGTTATATCTGATCAAATGCACATTATTATTCTTTAGTTTGGATTAAACAAATCAATTTTGCTTGGTTGGAACAGCAGCTACGCTAACTATGTCTCTATTTGTTTCTCCGTTTTTGCCTAACTAGGATTTACACAAGCTTCAGTCCGGATCCAGAACACCTGAGAAGAGATGATGCCAACCCCTCAGAAGACCTCAGATGATGCCAACCCTGAAACAACATACAGAACTACCACATTTTGCTATAAGTTTGATTGCATCATATAATAATTGCTGTTAATAGTGTTCATCGTCTGTTTTATTACGTCTTAAATTGATTTTTCCGTACATTTCTGCCATATGTACATTAATTGACAGTCACCACTGATAAGCTACCACTAAATATTGTAGAAACTTAATTTGCTGTAAAGTTGCTTTGCAATGATCTGTATCGTGAAAAGCGCTATACAAATAAACTTGACTTGACTAAAGTAGTACATGTTTCATAATGCTTTGGTACCAAGGCATCAAGGTACTGAAATAAAAAGATGTAATGATACCATTTTTCTTTACAGTCCTGCCATATGGCCAAAATTATACTTACTAGTGACAGAAACACTGAAGCTCTTAATGCTGGTGGTACTGTAGCGGTTTCTGCTGGATTTGATCTTTAGATGATAAACTCCAGAGTCTGTGCTTCTGGTGTTTGTGATGGTCAGAGATCCAGTCTGATGATCCAGCTGCAGTCTGTCTCTGAATCTCTCATCACACTCATCATCTGTCCAGATCTTACTCTGATCTCCAGTGATTTCAGCGATGAGAGTATCATTAAAAAACCACGCCATCACATCATTTGGTTTTTTTTCTTCAGGAGTGTCTAAAGTGACAGATTCTCCCTCCGTCACTGCCTTTCTCTTCATTCCAGCAGCAGGAACATCTGAAACACCAATCGAAACTCTTCAATAGGAACAAACTATTTAGCAGATTCATTTCTTGGATCTTAAGAAATTCAGAAGAAACAACATTAAATGTGCAAAATAAAAAATGAATTGTGCTTAAAAGAATTCTGTCGATCTATCTTTATTCATACAGACTTAGAAATGTCTCTGCAGAATTAAAAATTTATTATTGACCCATACATGTATTACACATAGACATGCATAATGTAGTTTGTATTACTACACAAGAAACAAATTACAATGTATTACTACAGAAGAATATAAATTAGTGTTTTATAATTTCACCAAGCACTTTTTGAATAATCTTGTGATCATAATATGAGAAAATATGACATTAACATTATTTTAGGTTTCTTTATCGTCAATCTGTAAAGCAACATTTATCGAGATTCTGTGCTTATAAACACAGTTTATGTGCTTATTGTACAACAAATCCTCTGCAATTTGGAATCCAGTAAACTAAAAAACAATGAGTATGAAATAACAGAGCAATTTAAATGGTGGTCAGACGAGAAACTGACCAGAATAAAACTAAATCCAAAGCTAATAACTCATCAGTGGACACACAAATTGGTTTAAAGTCATTGTTCTGGTACTGTCTGAAAGCAATTCTGAATGTCCGTATTATGATAAACATATTCATTCTGTGATTTGAACACATATAACCTGCTTTTAAACATCCACTAATAACTCACCATGGACAACAACATCAAAATCCTTTCCAGTGTGTCTGCTGCTGAAGACCTTTAGATGATAAACTCCATTATCTGAGGTGTTGGTGATCGTAAGATCAGCAGTCTGATTGTCCAGCTGCAGTCTGTCTCTGAATCTCTCATTACTACCTTCATGACACTGAACATCTGTACAGATATCACTGAGATCTCCACTGATTTGAGCAATGAAAATGTCATTAAAATACCATTTAACTCGGTCTGGTTGGTTTATTATAATATTAGTGTGCAGAGTGACTGAATCTCCCTTCATCGCAGACACCGACACTCTGTCTGCGCCATCATCAGATGCACCTGGAGAAGAAATAAACAGCTTATTATAATTCTCTTTTTAGATAGAAAGAAAAATAAAATAATAATTATGAATATTCCATATACATTTCACAGACCCTCAGGTGCCTGACGAATACTGTCCCTTCAAAATACCTATTCGAAATATTTCTTTCACATATATCATTTCAGTTCCCTTTCATGGGAACTTCGAACTGCGTCCTCTAGGGGTCGCTATGGGGAACGCCTCGTCGTGACCCGTGTCTGAAGCATACATTGAAAAAACACCAACTTGTTGGCCGGCGACAGCCATGACGTCACTACCGGTGCGACTATAGTATAAATAGGCGCCGGGAGCACACATCATTCTCTTCTTCGTCTTCACTGACCGGTCTGTTTGAAGCGTGCATTCCAAAAAGCAAAGTAAGAGCTTTTTCTTT
>NW_015655569.1:195694-197932 GCF_001515625.1 Sinocyclocheilus rhinocerous | reverse complement strand
ATTTTGGTGATTTGGTGGGGGGGGGGGGGGAGTGTTCGTAGCGACTCTTAATTTTATAATGCAGTTTTATTATCTGTGAATTTTTTCACAGCAAAGCTCTTGTCTGTAACCCCTTTGGTTAGTCCGCTAGTAAGGAATGTGAAAGAAAGGCGTTCTTCATGTTTAAAATCATGTTCCTCGTCCAACTTTTGGAGCTTATAGGCATTATAAAATTAAGAGTTGTTACGAAAAAAAAAACCGATTGCGGCCCGAAGGACAGCGTCACCTGAATTCACAAATCATGGAGAATGATATTCGGTATTATTTGCATGTCTATGACAGCGCACTGCGTATCTAAAGCCAAAATAAATCTGAATATCAAACCGCAAACTATCTTTACTGCGGTCTCATGTCAGTAGTAGTACAGCTATTTCAGATATTATAAATTATATTTTTATTACTGTATTTGACAAGGGAAATACGTCATATATATATATAGTTTTTTAATTAATTAATTTTTTTATCGTTGACAGGCAGATGAATTGTAACAAGTGTCTTACCGTGCACGAGGAATGCAAACACTGCGAACAAACTACCGATAAACTTCTTTTTCAGACTGAATGCTCCGGTAAACACAGCCGCCATGGATGTTTCCGGGGTGTTGTGTAAAATTCGGTTCGCGTAAAAAACTGTTCCAATGGGCGGGGTTAGTACGAATATTCATAGATTCGTTCCACGGTGGGCGTGGCCTGTTGAACTACAAACAAGCGAATGGAAAGGATTGTGTTGTCTGTTCTTCAGCTCTTGTGTGATGAAACACAGACATGAGGGATTCTGTCTGATTAGCTACATATACCGTTCAAAAGTATGTAAGACCTGTTTTTTCTTTTATGTCTGTATGTCTTGCTGACAGTGATGTCTCTGAGTGCTGCCCATGTAACAATTCTGTCTCTCTGAATGAGCTGTCTGCCTGAAAATAAATGTGTATTAGGACATTTCTTTGCCCATGTAGACACACACCCACACCAACACAGACCAAACAGGCAGATGCTGTCAGTCTCCTCTGAAAAACAACCTCAACATGTTTACACTAAGGAGTGCCATCAGTATCAAACCCCTCAAGGACTTTAGCATGAGAGATGATGTTTTATTCCTGAGGCTTATTTCCATGGCATTATTCTATAAACCAATTAGTAGGCCTACTAACATTTGTTTATAGTTCTGTAGGCCAGATTCAGTAAGAATCATATAGCAAATTGATTTTTCCTCTTAATATTAAGGCAAATCATTAAAAATATTAGCACAAAACAGTGAGATGGTACCTCTATACCGCAAAAGTAATAACCCAGGCTGAGCTGGCCATTCACTGCTGAACTGCACTGAGATCTGGTTACTAGAGCTCCGCAGCACCAGACCTCTGGATAACATGGAGTTGTTGGCCAGAATTGAGGCCATGGGTCCGCCTAGATCCTCTAGAACCGCCTCCATCCCATCATCCAAACTCGCATTCAGCACCTGCAGCACAAGGGCAGAATCAGATCAAAAGGTAGGCTGTGATATTCCAGAATTACATGATTGCATCTGTGTAGATATCTATTAGGATCAGTTCAACTGAAATTGTGTTGTGGGTGCACTTCAGTGGATCCAGAATATGAAAGAGTGTGAGGAGGTTCTTCTGATCGGTTTGGTTGCATGTGTTTCTGAGATAAGCATATTGAACAGCGTTGTGTGAAGTGTTGAGCTGCCCGGTGTTGTGTAATATTCGGTTCCCGTGAAAAACTGTTCCAATGGGCGGGGTTAGTACGAATATTCATAGATTCGTTCCACGGTGGGCGTGGCCTGTTGAACTACAAACAAGCGAATGGAAAGGATTGTGTTGTCTGTTCTTCAGCTCTTGTGTGATGAATTATTTTGAAAAGGTAATAAAGCCGAATGTTCATACGCCCCGTTTAGATGTACAGCTGTTTATGTTATTCACATAGGCTAAAATGCTTATTGTTTCGCATGTGCTTTTATCAGAACGCTTTATCATGGCCATATGACAATGTTTTGCTGTGTAGCTTACGTGGATGATACTAAACACCAAACACAGCACGAATCGAACACATTTCTGTCGTTCCTCGTTGTTTTTTCTCGTTTATTTTCAAGCTGTAAACTGTGTCCCTAGCCCCAACAGTTTATGTTGCTGTGTATTTTTTTTGCTGCATCATAACTTTCACAACTTTTCATAACTTTAAGTGACTGCAATTAAACTCAAAT
>NW_015655569.1:189864-195513 GCF_001515625.1 Sinocyclocheilus rhinocerous | reverse complement strand
TGTTTTTTTTTTTTTTGTCAAGAGCCTTGTATCAATTCAAAAAATAAATAATTAGCAGCTGAGACATGTTGTTTATGGGTGTTTTCTGAGAGCTAAAATGCAATTTAAGAGAAGAGAGACCAAACGGGGGAAAAAAAGTCATTTTGTATGTATACTCATATATGGCGTCATATCTCCATTGTCTCTGTGAGAGGTTGGCATCCAGCTTGAGCTGGGGATTATATGGGCATCCTGAGGTAAAGTGGAAGGACAGACTGAGAATAATTAGCTGCAAATAACATTTTGTGTTATTTGCATTTGATCTTGTACTATTAAATAGTAGATACAGGATGGATTTTGTAAAGTCTGGCTAAAGAGATGTTTTTATAGATTTAAGTGATGACTTACTAATCAAATGGTGCGTAGAAATCCTATTACAAAATTAAACAGGGCCTTGGCATCCAGGACAAACAAAAACATCTTTTATATTGGGTTGGTTAACACATTCCCAGTGAAACCACCCATTACAGCAGTCACATTGAATCTGAACAAAACAATAACATTATAGCATGTTTGCATGTAAAGCAAAATTCAAAGCACATTCAAAGAGCAATTGCTGATCGACAGACCCAAGAGTCCTGTGTATCTTGTGCGGCTGGATATTTGTCCCCACATGCCAAGCATAAGTCTGAAAGGTCATCTATGGAAATAAAAGCATCAACATAATGCACTTAATATTGAAACAAATGATGTGTCAGTTGTATGTATATATATATATCCCCGTCTTCTTATATAATACAAAACTTCATCTAAAGGCAGTACATTTGTTTATTACTGTACAATCCATTATCTTTACACCCCAGAAGACTCATCCAACCAAGATCTACATAAAATCAAATATGCCTCACTCATCCTTCATCATGAATTTCTTTGCCATGAATTGAGGACATGTGCCAGTAGTTTCTTGCAAAATCTGCATTTAAAAAAAAGTTAGATACAGCTGAGTTTTAATTTGTCAGCAAGGAGAACGTTGTCCTGTGTATGTTACGAAGGCAGTAAACAATGAAATACAAAATAGAAAACTTACAGAAAAGATCAAGAGGACAACTCAAAACTATAACAGAAGAACAACACCACAAAAAGAAACAAACAAAATGCAAATGCACAAACAGAAAAGCAAAGTCTGCTCCGCGTTCATTCAGTCATCCTTTTAAACTCTGGCAGGAAACAGGATTGGCAGCAGAGATAATGACGTCACCCACGTTAACGATGACAGACGGCTTCCTGAACCAATAGCAGTCCGAGGAGGGTTGAACCTAAGAATACAACAGGGCAAAGAGAAGGAGAAAGCAAAAACACGGAGGCACAACCTCTGGGACGTAACAGAAAAGATTATAACCAGAGGGTTCTATAAACATCACTGTTTTAGCTTTTACAAATAACATAATAACATTGTAAGTCTGTCAGAAATAATTCTAAATTAAATGTTTTTTTTCCCCGAACATTTCAGAAAATAAATTATAAGAATTTATAAGAAATATATTTTTTTCCAATATATGACACAAGGGGGAGTAGTATTGCCTCTACAAATATATCTAATAGTTGTTTTTTTTGTTACACTTTCTAATATCTACACCTTCTGAATGGATAAAAGCTATAAAATCTTATTTTTATGTGTATTGGGCTATCAGTTCCTAAAATGTGACCTTAAAGGGATAGTACACCCAAAAATGAAAATGTGATGTTTATCTGCTTACCCCCAGGGCATCCAAGATGTAGGTGATTTTGTTTCTTCAGTAGAACACAAACGGAGATTTTTAACTCAAACCGTTGCAGTCTGTCAGTCCTATAATGTCAGTGAATGGGAATCACGACTTTGAGAGTCAAAAAACAAACACAAACAAAACCAAATTAAACCCTGCGGCTCGTGACGATACATTGATGTGTAAAGACACGAAACGATTGGTCTGTGCAAGAAACTGAACAGTATTTATATCGTTTTTTATCTCTGATGCTCTGCAATGTCTGAACTGTCTGTCCTGAGCGCGTCCTGAGCGTGATGCGTCTTCTTCTTCTTCTTGCTTTACGGCAGATCGCAGACTTATAAGTGCATTACCGCCACCTATCTCTCAAATGGACCATTGACACTCTATCTACAATCTCAATTTGGAGTGTCAATGGTCCATTTGAGAGATAGGTGGCAGCAGAGATGGAAACTCGAGTCTCGCATAAATAGAGACTTGCAACTTGACTTGGACTCATGAACAGCTGACTGGAGACTTGACTTGGACTCGAGAACAGCTGACTGGAGACTTGACTTGGACTCGTGAACAGCTGACTGGAGACTTGACTTGGACTCGTGAACAGCTGACTGGAGACTTGACTTGGACTCGTGACTCGTGACACTCGTAAAAAAAACACAAGTCATTTTGGTATGACATTCCATTTACATTCTCCCTTTACTACCCCACATGACAGCATCATACACCACATTTTACTGTTCATTCCTAATCCATTCATTCCTATCAATATGTCCTGCATTAGCAAATGTCACAACAATTCATCTCTAAACACACCAAGCCAGCATTATTATATCCACGCGCGACACTGATTCGAAACTGTAATACACTCACTATAGAAACATTTTAAAATCACGATGAATATAAGATCGCATTGTAAATAAACTACATATTTTGTTAAGGCATCTTTTACACACCAAATGCGGCACAGAAACCAAACCTGAAGCGTAGGGATGTAAGGATGCACCCCCAGCTGGTTGAAAATTGATACAACTATGTGACGATTCAAATCAGTTGAGATGTTAAATGAATCGCGATACAATTGGGGGTGGGAGTTTATATGAATTTATCTCTGAGGGGAACTGACTGTCCTTACAAAAGTTTAGATGGTATTTCTTTCTATCTTGCCCCTGTATTATGCATATTAGCGTTCATAAGCGCGGCGCTGTTTTGTTTACAGCGGAATCCAAGGAAACGCTGTATCATTGGTGTTCTAAGCGCCACCCACTGGCAGAGAGTGAATTTGCGTTCATCAGTCCTTCTACTGTTTTTGTTTCGTGCAGATGTTTTATGTGATATAGTTTCACAAATCTGAAGTCAGAGCATTCAGTTTTTGCTTCAAATTTCGAAATCATACAATTCAATTTTAGATTAAAAGCTGCTCATGCTGCATGTATGCAGCATCTTTGTTTGGATGATGATTAAAATACAGCGGTTGCCTCTAATTTGGAAAGACCATATAGTTTGTTTATATGAAGAGATTAAATATGAATATAACTGTTGAAACGAACCATAATTTTAAAATGAGTTTTTCCAGAAATAATTGCTTTTAAATAAGTTAATAAAAAAATATTATAGTATAAAATGCTAAATTAAGGATGACCATAAATAAGGAGTTTACCAACAATAAGAATTTTGACTGATTAATATATATATATATATATATATATATAAAAAACAAGATCACGTACAAGTCATATTTTATTGCTACATTCAGAAATAATGTAAAATACAGGAAAATAAAATGAAAGGTTTAAAAATGTTCTGTATAAAATTAAATGATGATTTAAAAAAAATTTGTATGCTTTATTAGACAGTTTTGTAGAAGTAGAAGTAATTAGTTTTAATGTTTCAAAACTGGTTTAGCCTTGCACACTGTTAATTACAATAAATAGCTGAAATAACTATTGCTAAAAATAGAACAAAGACTTGAGATGTGACTTGGAGGTGTGTCTCCACCTCGGAGACTTAAAGGGGTCATAATGATGCTTTTTTAACACTCCAAAGAGAAAGGAAAACTTGAAATTGCATCATATGACCCCTTTAAGACTTGACTTGGACTCCCGTTTAAAGACTTGAGACTTGACTTATGCCGAGTTCACACTGCACGATTTTAGCCCGATTTAGGGGCTAAATTTAGCATCTCCCTCCTGCATAATCTGTTTTTCTATCCGACGAGTTTGAAAATCATGCAGTGTGAACTCGGCATTAGATTCGGCCTCACAAACTTGAGACTTGACTTGGACCTCAGAGACTTGTGAACATGTCTGGGTGGCGGTAATGCAGAACTGTCCTGAGCGCGTCCTCGACAGCCGGCGCTTGACGCGTCTTCTTCTTATTGACTTATAAGACTTATAGACTTATAAGTGCATTACCGCCACCTATCTCTCAAATGTACCATTGACACTCAATCTACAATCTCAATTTGGAGTGTCAATGGTCCATTTGAGAGATAGGTGGCGGTAATGCACTTATAAGTCTGCGATCCGCCGTAAAGCAAGAAGAAGAAGAAGAAGAAGAAGAAGACGCATCAGGCGCCGGCTGTTGAACACACTCAGGACAGTTCGGACATTGCGGTGAAAATCAGAGGTAAAAAAACGATATAAATACTGTTCAGTTTCTTGCACAGACCGATCGTTTCGTGTATTTACACATCAATGTATCCTCACGAGCCGCAGGGTTTAATTTGGTTTTGTTTGTGTATGTTTTTTGACTCTCAAAGCCGTGATTCCTATCCACTTGCCTTATAAGACTGACAGACTGCAACGGTTTGACTAAAAAAATCTTCGTTTGTGTTCTACTGAAGAAACAAAGTCACCTACATCTTGGATGCCCTGGTGGTAAGCAGATAAACATCACATTTTCATTTTTGGGTGAACTGTCCCTAAGGTAAGTATACTCTGAGTGGATCTCATAACTTTTTTCAAATGAATGTAATTACCAAAAACTGTTCAAAAAGTCTGTATATGTTAAAAATGAACGATCGTCCTTTTAACCATAGTATGTCCTTTTCAAACCAATCTTTTTGAGAAATTGTTTTTATATTATGTTTAATATCTCTATTATTTCAAAACTTTGTATGAGAGTTTCATTGGTAGTTTTCCGTTAGCAACAGCAGTGTGTAACTGGTTCAAAAAGATTAAAGTCATATGAAATGTGTGTTTCGTATGGTAACAAAATATTGTTTTTATAAAGTTGTGTATAGTTTTGACAAAAGTGTTCCATTTTGCAAATGATCTGAAGTGTTGTGCTACTTTGGTGTAGGGTTGTGTTAATTGTGTGTAGTGTTTTGACAAACCGGGCCCTGTTTTCAAACTTGTGCTTAAGCAATCGTAAAAAACTGTAAAGTTGCATTTCAGTAAAAACTCTAGTCCCCTATTTTGGCTTCATATTCTAGTCTCCTTGCCAGTGCCAGCTGCCAATCATCAATAACACATAATGGATAATAATCTTGTTAAACCTCTGACCTGTGGGTCTAATTTGGCTGTTTTTCAAACATCAGTTTTGATGGACTGATTCAGTACTTTATTTCATTGTTAAGCAGTTCTGTCAGACTGTGAGATTCGTAACAGCACAACAGGAAGCTCTTCACCGAACTAAACACACATACTCTAAATGGTCACTCACACAAGCTGTTCATCAAGCAGATCAAACCACATTTCTAAGAAAAGAGACCGCAGCAGGTTTCAGTTTGACTCAGATGAGCTGCTAGTGCCATTTACTCAAACTGGTGATGATGAAATGGGAGACTGTTTTATCTTTTTTTTGTTGTTGCTTGTTTCTTTTTCCCATTAAGAACTATAATACATTCAAGTGTGTGTGTGTGTGTGTGTGTGCGTGTGTGTGTGAGTATGTGTGCATGTGTGTGTGT
>NW_015655569.1:188553-188835 GCF_001515625.1 Sinocyclocheilus rhinocerous | reverse complement strand
GTGTGTGTGTGTGTATGTATGTGTGTGTGTGTGTGTGTGTATGTGTGCGTGTGTGAGAGGAGGAGGTCAAACTCTGTTGGGGGAGGAATCACACAGGTCGAGTGTTTTTGGTGGGTTAAATTAGACTTTTCACATAACAATTGAAGAAAATGATTCATATGCTTGTTTTGTTCTCTGTGTGGCATCTGATTGGTAAGTTACATATATATTTTTATGGCTTAATGACATAAAAAGTTGGGATGACTTTCATTTGCAGTTCTTCACAAAAAAAAAAAAAGGACA
>NW_015655569.1:184096-186915 GCF_001515625.1 Sinocyclocheilus rhinocerous | reverse complement strand
AAAAAAAAAAAAGGTCAGGTCTGTGATTGTTTCTGTATTTAAGTGCTCTGGGTCCCAAAGACTTAATGAAAATGAGTGAATTTCAATTTCTCAGAATTTGTTTTATACTTTTAAATATTACATTGCGGATAAATTGATTAATTTAAAAGACATTACATGATGTGCAAATGAAAATCCTCTGCAGCACTTTTTTTTTTTTTAAGAAAACCGTGGTAAACTACAAAAGTCATGGAAACCAAAAAGAGCTTTAATCTGTGTAAAATCTGGCCCTGTTTATGCTACAGGTGTGTTTAGTGCTGAAACAAATGAAATTCAGTCAGTGTCGGTGATTGAGGGAAATTCTGTTGCTCTAAACACTGATGTTACTGAAACACATGAAAACGACGACATACCGTGGAATTTTGGAGTTGAAAACTCTCTCATAGCTGAAATGAACAGAAAGGTTGGAATCTTCAACACATATAATGATACTGACGGGAGATTCAGAGACAGACTGAAGCTGGACAAACAAACTGGATCTCTGACCATCACAAACATCACAACTCAACATACTGGACTCTATAAACTAGAGATTAGTGGACTGAAACTGACATCAAAAACATTCAGTGTTTCTGTCTATGGTGAGTAGAGATCATAATTTAAGCACATTACAAAAATGATTAATCATATGACATAGCTAAAATCCATATTATCTCATGTTTTCAGCTCGTCTGCCTGTTCCTGTCATCAGCAGTAACTCTTCACAATGTTCTTCATCATCATCATCATCATCATCACAGCAGAATTGTTCACTGGTGTGTTCAGTGGTGAATGTGGGTCATGTGACTCTCTCCTGGTACAAAGGAAACAGTTTATTGTCCAGCATCAGTGTGTCTGATCTCAGCATCAGTCTCTCTCTACCTCTGGAGGTGGAATATCAGGATAAAAACAGCTACAGCTGTGTGCTCAACAATCCCATCAGCAACCAGACTCAACATCTGGACATCACTCAACTCTGTCACACATGTGCAGGTACAGCAGCGCTGATATTAGTGGTTATTTTTTCACACAAACCCAATTAAGACACCCATATCTTTTTCTGCTTCACAAAATTGGGATCATTTTTGTAACATTATGTTTTCAGTTTTGGTTTCCTCACAGGGACGAAAGTCAGCTTGTTGAAAACCACAGTTCTGTTTTACCATTGGTTTTTCCTCAGAAGTCCACCTCCATTGCTGCGGTTTTACTGAAGCTGTGATCCGATTGGTCCTCTCTGCTCTGGTGGGCGTGGCTACTGTCATTCTTCTGGTTTATGACATCAGATCCACAGGAGGAGACAAGAAACAGATATCATACATATAATGACATATCTTGAAGTTTTAACCTGTAAAGATGAATATATAGCCTATATAAGGATTTAATTTCAAATACAGTTATCAATAAAAACAACAAGAAGACAGGTGCAAATAAATAATTTTTTTTATTATATATGGAAAAATAAGCCACACTGTTTGAGAAAAGAAATATAAAGAGGAGCAAATATATAATTTATGATGTACAGGAGGAGAAAGAAGCACACCAGTTTCCCCGGTAAATTAGGCATTGTATTTTGTGTTTTCATGTTACAGGGTTACAATGGATAATGGATAATGTCCTGGAAAATTACTAGTACCTTTTCCGTAAAAAAAAAAATATTTTTCTTACAGTGTACTTACTGATCAACAATCGCAGGTACAAGCTACTAACAAGGTGCATCACAATAGGGTTTGTGTGTTTGACTTGAAGCAGCGCTGCTTCAAGTCAAACACACCTAATTATTTTTGCACAATTGCAAATAGCAGTTAACTTAAGTCACATGACTTAGGGACTAAAGACCAAGTCACATGACCGCTAGGCATCTTTGGTTTCCTCTTTTTGTGTAGTTTAGATGGAAAATGTGTGCCATAGAATATACGGTCTGTACAGTAGAAAAACCATTACGCCTATGGGATGTCCCCACTTTTCGCAAAAACACACCTGTGTGTGTGTGTGTGTGTGATTGTGTGTTCGTGTGTGTGTGTGTGTGTGTGTGTGTGCGCGCGCGCGCTTGGATGGATGAAATGCAGAGCACAAATTCCGAGTATGGGTCACCACACTTGGCTACACATCACGTCCTTTTCCTTGTCCTTTCCTTTTGATGACCTCTAGTCTAGTTTGAGGAACTGCAGTTACGTTTTACATAGTCGGTATAATATGATGTTTGAGCTTCATTGATACTGCACATACAGGGCCGGAGTGGGAGTCATTTTCAGCCCTGGAGTTTCATGCCAGAGCGGCCCACTTTAGTTCACGACTGACTATAGCTATTACAATAATGTAATGCAAACTTCAGTATATAAGTCTGCAATAGCGCACTGTTCTCTACAGACATCTAATTCATTATATTTTTCTACAGCTTTTTAAATTTTTTTTTTATCATTTTACTGGCCCTTTAAGCGCCGCATTTGCGCTTTCTATTATACATTTTTTAATCTATTATATTTTGCTCGCATATCTCCAACAAAATATTTGTAGGCCTACTGTACCACAATGTCTGCCTGCAGTTAAGAAGTTCTCAGAAATAATCACATTTGTTTTGCTTAACCTATATTCTAAAAAGAATTTTAATGTCATATATATAAAAAAGTAATCGGCCTGAATAAATTGTACCATTATAAAATCGTGACTGCACAAGTAGTGTAGTAATTTAGGAGGTGAAAATACTGTGAAATTACATACATACAAATGGCAAGAAATTTTAAAGCATAAGTCAAGTCAAGTCAAGTCACCTTTATTTATATAGCGCTTTTAACAATACAGAT
>NW_015655569.1:170649-184063 GCF_001515625.1 Sinocyclocheilus rhinocerous | reverse complement strand
CCAAACTGATTTGCCAAAATCAAATCTCGGACGTATAAGCGTGAGTCCTGCTGGCTGTGAAACAGGAGCAGCCGGCAGAGGATTCCGCTTGGTCTTAAAGCCTTCATCAAACGACTAAGTTCACAAATAAAACAATATTTTGCGCAAAAATAATGATTAATTATCAATTGAGAATTTGTTATTCATAGGGTCTGGTGGTCATATGGCGTAAGCCTGCGAATACGGGACAAACTGTGTTATAATTTTCATACGGGACGCTTCTTTGATGCCTTAAAGTCCCCCTGTAGTGAAAATCAAGTTTTTTATGTTGTTTATTTGTCTATGTGGTGTTTTTAATATGCTTTTAGACAAACCATGTGCCAATCTATTAATCAACACCATTGCTGAGTATTTTCTCCTTAAAACTGTAGTTTCCCAAAGACTGACCCAGAAATACGGTTTGCTACGTCACAAACCAATAACCAATCACATCAAGGGATCGATTCCTATCAGCTATTTTAAGGCATGATAAAATTATTTTCACAAGAAAAAACATTTAAATATGTAATTTTGATGATCGAAGATAAGTTTTAAGGGATAAAATATTTGACTACAGGGGGACTTTAAATACGGGCATCCATATTTCAACCCCATAGCAGTGGCATGACAGTACCGGCCCTCGCGGCCAAAAAACAGACCGGCCCACCGGGAATTTTCCCGGTGCTCCCGATTAGCCAATCCGGGCCTGTGCACATATATATAAGTTATATTATATGTGAACCAAAAAGAGAGGTAATAAAGTGACAAAGATAAATAATAATGTATTTCAAACATCTAAGATCAAACTAGGCCTATACAGACAGTGATACAATGAACACAGTGTGTTTAGATTTTTAGAATATCTCACCAGAAAGGTAGAATTACTTTAAAATTACTAATTTAATGCAACATTTAACAAAATTATCTGATATTATTGTCAATTTTTTTTGCAATCATTTATAAAGAAATTAAACATTTGATGTTTTGCAGGTCACGTGACCATTAATGATATCAGAGACCTGTGATCTTCGTTTAATTATTCAGATTATTACAATTTCAGAGGAGCTTTAAGTAAATACTGTATGCACTGAAAAAAATAACTATTAAGATTTACTTAAAAAAATTTTGGTAACAAATTGCACGAACACATTTTAAGTAAATTTTACTGCTCTAATATCAAGTACAACTTACTCACTATTATTAAGTAAAATCTACTTACTAAACTTAACATTCATGAAGAAATTAAATCTAATTGCACCCTAATTAAGTAAATATTACGTAATTATATTTAATTTAAAAGTGTTTATTTAAAGTAATTAAGTAAAGTTTATTTATTATTTTATAGACAGGAACCTTGCATTTATAAAAAATATTAAGTAAATCCTACTATTTACTGAAGTAAATAAGTAGATTTTATTATATGTTTTGATCGAGATGTCCCATTTACTTAGTTTTATGAATATATATTACTCCCGATGTAAACATTGCAAATTTTTTTTTTGATTAATATAACCACATAAACTGTATTCATTTTGGTTACTCTTCTCACGCAGTTCATTAATTACATGAATTAAATGTGTACATTTTACTTAGAAAATTGTTGTTCTTCTTGATTTTTAATATTACAAGTAGAATTTATGATGATTAATTTAATATATTTTACAACACCACAAAATCTTTTTTTTCAGTGTGGTATGCGTAGTTCAGTGTGGACGTCTTAAAAGTGTTTGCCAAAATATAATAATAATAATAATAATTTTAAAATCAGTTGCCAAGGTATTTAGTTTAGTTTTTGTAGAAGTACAAAAACTGAAATAAAATTTAATAAAACTACTGACATATATTTAAAAAAAAAAATCGCAATCACAAACCTTTAACTAAAATTAAAACAGTAAATATAAATATAAATCAAACCAAATTCAAAATATGAATAAACTATAAGTACTAAGTATAGTAAAGACACTATAACACCTAGCAATCTTTTCATTGAAAATATAATTTGCTTAAATAAATAAATAAATGCAAACATTGAAACAGTTTATTTAAAACAGCATGTTAAATTAATTCACATTCTGTTATTAAAAGCAACTGATACCTCAGTAAAAAGACGTACAATACAAACATACAGACATGCAAATTAAGTGCAAAAGTGACAACCAGTATCACAAACTATGGAAGTATTTTTCTCATTCATTTTCATCTTAAAGATTTCAAATAAGTTATTTTGAACCAAACTCTCCAGTTCTGTGCTGAATCACAATCATACAACGTTTGTTTTGAAGCAAAACAATGCGTATGAATTATTTCACACTTTGCACATTGTAGTGTGCAAATACAGTACATTGATGAAGTGTGCAAGACAAATCAGGTAAAAACTGACAGTACAATACGAGTAGTGCAGATCTTCTTCATATGGAATTTGCCCATTAATACATTTTGGAAATTAAATAATGATATTGATTGTCCTGAGAGCTCATGGTAAGTTTGTTTTAAAGGTTTGATACACTTTTAGATCTGTGTAAACTCAAGCTTAATGATGGATTGAGAGTTTCCAGCTTATTGTCACAAAGCATTTGTTCTTTGAATTTATCGAGACAACTGAATGGTAAAAGTAGGTTATTGTGGAACTGAATACAAATGTATAGAGAAAGTTTAACAATGAATAAGCGCCTCCTAGTGGTTCCATCACAACGAGTTTCTTTCAGAAGCTTCACTCCAGAAACATTCAACCTTCATCTGATCTGATGAGAACATCTCAACCTTCAAGAATCAGCTGAAAACTCATCACTTCCACAAGCACTTCACTAATCCATAACCAGAAACCAAGGCACTTATTATAATAAGCATGCTGTAAATGATAAATGTAAATATTATTCCAGGTTAAAGCGGAGCAACACAAGCTGAAGTGTGCTGCTGATATACGGTGATGGGAATCATTTTGCAGATACACGATCCGGTTATGATCCTGTCGGGTCTTGTGGACGTTTTCCTGTTTGTAAGAAAACAATGATTCACAAAAGATTACACAGAGAGAGAAAACAACAGCTTTCAGTAACTCAAGAAGATCTGTCAAGTCTGAAATGTTTACTTCCATCTGGATGATTTTGATATAAACTCCATTTAGTCAGTGTAAAGACTAGCGGATGAATAAAAATGTATGTGCACCATTGCTATTCATCAGAAGAGCAGAAATGCTGTAATATTTTCTGATGTGATGGTGATTCGTTATTACATGACATGACACACATCACGCATATCTGCAGTGAAATCAAGCACAATCTCATAATACTAATAGGCTGCATTATTTTTTACCTCATCCTTGGACTTTTGACAGATGCCCGAGCTTATTTTTCACCTTGTCTACTTTTAAAAATAAGCACACACAAACAATTAAAAACTAACTTTGCATAATAAAGACAACATTTTCCTCTCACTATAATAGCTGTTTGTAATACTTGCCCTTTGTAAAGCTCCTGCATCGGAAAACAGTGATGTGTATTCCTGAAGGCGGACCTGAATAGGGTACACAAGCATCTTTACGGTCCATTCCTTGCACTGCGTCCCCTAGAGGACAAGTAAAGGATTAACGTAGTAGTCTGTGGAAGGTGTAAGACCATAAAATGTTCATCCAATCATATCGCTTGGTCCGAGGATTACGATAGGCTGTCCTACCTGCCTGTCAATGTATTTGCACACCGTCCGAGCGAGAATGGAAGGCGTTATTACTGTAATATTATGAGCTTTGTACTGTAATGTTTTCTCTCCGGTGAATGAGACATGAGTGAATCTGATAGCGCTGCATTCAACACTCAACCAACGCTGGTCAGCCTCTGCTCTGTCTGTGTGCGTTCATGTGTTTTGGAGGAGGCGTGGCTTTGGAGAGTGATTTGCCGGGAGGGTGGGATCTTATGCTTTCAAAGCTAGCTTGCTATTGCTAGCCTCTCTGAATTCACCTACTCTACCTTTAAGAAGCTCCATTCGCATTTTGTCCCTCTTCTTGAAGGAAGAGGGACGAACGCTGGATTTCAACATGTGAATTATTCTAATGTGGAGGGAGTGCGTGAGCATGGTACTTGATGATGCCTCCTGTTAAAAAGACGCTTGCAGGCTCTCTCTCGATGGGTGACACATAGTCGCTGAAGTCGTGGATATTGTAAAACAGTGATGTGTATTCCTGAAGGCGGACCTGAATAGGGTACACAAGCATCTTTACGGTCCATTCCTTGCACTGCGTCCCCTAGAGGACAAGTAAAGGATTAACGTAGTAGTCTGTGGAAGGTGTAAGACCATAAAATGTTCATCCAATCATATCGCTTGGTCCGAGGATTACGATAGGCTGTCCTACCTGCCTGTCAATGTATTTGCACACCGTCCGAGCGAGAATGGAAGGCGTTATTACTGTAATATTATGAGCTTTGTACTGTAATGTTTTCTCTCCGGTGAATGAGACATGAGTGAATCTGATAGCGCTGCATTCAACACTCAACCAACGCTGGTCAGCCTCTGCTCTGTCTGTGTGCGTTCATGTGTTTTGGAGGAGGCGTGGCTTTGGAGAGTGATTTGCCGGGAGGGTGGGATCTTATGCTTTCAAAGCTAGCTTGCTATTGCTAGCCTCTCTGAATTCACCTACTCTACCTTTAAGAAGCTCCATTCGCATTTTGTCCCTCTTCTTGAAGGAAGAGGGACGAACGCTGGATTTCAACATGTGAATTATTCTAATGTGGAGGGAGTGCGTGAGCATGGTACTTGATGATGCCTCCTGTTAAAAAGACGCTTGCAGGCTCTCTCTCGATGGGTGACACATAGTCGCTGAAGTCGTCGATATTGTATTATGGTAGATACTCTAATAGATTATCTAAATATTAATACAGAGTCAAATTTCATTATCAAAAAGTCAATAAAGCCATAAATACAATAAGTGTCAGTTTAAAAACGATGTGTTCTGAAATTCTCACCAATGATCACAAATGATACTCACCAGTGACGGTAACTCTGAAGCTCCTAACGATGCTGAATCTGTTGCTGTTAATCTGTAGTTTATAGACTCCAGAGTCTGTGGTTGTGATGTTTGTGATGGTGAGAGATCCAGTCTGATTCACCTCCACTCTGCCTCGGAATCTCTCAGTACTATATTTAACCTGATCATCTGTACAGATCTTACACTGATCTTCAGTGATTTCAGCGATGCGAGTGTCATTAAAATACCATGTCATCAAATCAATTGGGTTTTTTATTACAGCAGGATCTAAAGTAACATTTTCTCCCGCCTTCACACATATTTCATCTCGTTCAGCAGCAGAAACACCTGAAACACAAACCAACAGCTGCTGGAGGATCTTTTTGGGCCGAAAAATAACTGTGAAAAAAATTATGCATATTAATTTCCTAAAAAACAGGAGAAAAAATAAATTGCTAAACATCAAGTTAATTGTGGATATGTCTTTATTCATATAGATGTAATTCTGTTCCGTTTAGTGATGCAGGTAAAGAGAAAAACAGATCTGAATATCACTGGTTTAATAAACACAATGATGTGATTTTAACATAAACAACCTGCTTTACAGCATAATAACTTACCAATGACATTAACATTGAAGATCGTTTCCTTGTTGTTACCTCTGATGACCTCTAGTGTATATTCTCCAGAGTGTGTGGTTCTGGTGTTTGTGATGGTCAGAGATCCAGTCTGATGATCCAGCTGCAGTCTGTCTCTGAATCTCTCAGTGCCTTCATTACACTGAACATCTGTGCAGATATTACTGAGATTTCCAGCAGAAACACCTGAAACACAAACCAACAGCTGCTGGAGGATCTTTTTGGGCCGAAAAATAACTGTGAAAAAAATTATGCATATTAATTTCCTAAAAAACAGGAGAAAAAATAAATTGCTAAACATCAAGTTAATTGTGGATATGTCTTTATTCATATAGATGTAATTCTGTTCCGTTTAGTGATGCAGGTAAAGAGAAAAACAGATCTGAATATCACTGGTTTAATAAACACAATGATGTGATTTTAACATAAACAACCTGCTTTACAGCATAATAACTTACCAATGACATTAACATTGAAGATCGTTTCCTTGTTGTTACCTCTGATGACCTCTAGTTTATATTCTCCAGAGTGTGTGGTGTTGATGTTCGTGATGGTCAGAGATCCAGTCTGATTGTCCAGCTGCAGTCTGTCTCTGAATCTCTCAGTGCCTTCATTACACTGAACATCTGTGCAGATATTACTGAGATTTCCATTGATTCGAGCGATGCAAGTGACCTGAAAATACCACTTAATCTTTTCTTGTTGGTTTGTTTCAACATCAGTGTGTAGAGTGACTGAATCTCCCTCCATCACTGACACTGAGACTCCATCTGCACCAGACACACCTAGAATAGAAATGAACAGATAATTATAAATGTTTTTGGGAAAGTGGGACAAAAATATCCATAAATGAAACAAAGTGCTGTGAAAATGATTTTCTACAGATCAAACAGCATAAAAGCATAACCAAATTACACATTCACTCATCAGACAAACATACATGTTATAATGTAGGTTATTTGGTGCTTATTGTACACCATATACATCATACAACACACATCTTGACTCATATCTTGCATATATTTGCATTCATACAACCAAGAAGTGATCATTGCTTAGCCTACTTTCATACACCTCTGAAGACTATAACACTGAACTGTTGAAATTAGCACATTAAAATAACAATATTCAAAATTATATTTCAATTTTATTTCAGATTGCAAAAACACTTTTTTTTTTAAATAATTGCATGACCTGGGTTGGAAACCAGCTAAAGCAAGAGCTTGGTTCTTGATCTATTGTTTCTGTTCTCAAGACATCTTAAAACCATCTAAATGCTCTGCATCTGGATCTAATTATTTCAGTCACTAGTTGCTGTGTGATTTTTACCATTCCCCTTCTGCCTTTGTGTCTGCATGTACAGTTAAACAAGCACTGTCTCACTCGTCCTGTAAATATAAGCGCATATTTGATATAATATAAATGTATTGTATGGTGCATTTGCGCTACATCCCAAACAACAAATTGAGAACAGTTATACAGTAAATAAAGACAAAGGCACTCAAGTTTGGTTAAACTGATTTGCATTTACAACAACAACCTGACATTAATTTAGTATTAAAATAGCCTATTACTTAAGCCATTCCACCAAATGGGTGCCATTTGCTTGTTGTAACACCGTGTCTACACCGGATGCGACAGCTAAAGTCTGTCTACTGTACACTGGATGCAACAACGCGACATTTCAAATCATTTGAAATTTGTGTCAGTACGTCATAAATAGAAGGAGGCAGCAGTTTACCGTCGGGGATTTGTCGTGTCGCGCCGTGCCGCACCCAGTGTAGACAGCACTGATTATAATGGGTTCTGTTTTTTGTCGCAAAGCGCAGACGATTATCTTCGCTGATAGATATTTCTTAGACTCATCATCCTTGATGATTTATGGCAGGCTATGCGTGACTCAGAGTTTATTTTATTTCATCTTCATGTGCTCTCTCTTCCCAGCAAGCAAGATGTCTAATAGCTGTCCAAACACAGCCCAGCCGTCTAGGCTAAAATAAGGCAAATTTTAGGCTCTCAGTGAAAATTTAATAGCCGTCTAACCATAGCCCAAGAATAGACTAGTCATCAAAAAGACAGCTAATGAATGTCTACTTATATTCACATCTAATAGATACAAAATAATGGCTAACGGATTATTTTTACTCAAATATAACAGGTTCTCATAAATGACAATCCATCCATACAAATTAAATATAAAGCTTTTATTAAGAAAAATAATGTTTTTAACGACTTAGACAACTTAAGATAGGCCTAATACAAAATCATAAAAACAACTTAAGATAATAAAAGCAACGAAGGATAGAATAAAATAATTTTTAAAAACTTATTTCAAAATAACAAATCCAATACAAATCAAGAGCATGTTATCACACTTAACATTAAAACATTATGGATAAATGACAAAGTAAAATAAAAAAAGGTTAACCCTTTTGATAGTTTACGCATTTAACAAACAAACTACCAACAGTGAACTTTAAGGAATGATTCATTGTTGGTTATTTCTGGTTTAAAATGCTTCCCAATTGCATTCCTTAATGCAAATCCAACTCTGTCGCTGCCGGGAAGTTGGTCATCACAGCTTCTGACAAATAATAAGAAAAAAAAAGCATGAGAAAAGCATTTTTGACATTTTTTACTTTAATTACACTAATTGTGACAGGGAGTCATTCTCTTTTGCTTGGATGCACACTAGGTGCCGAAACATGTTTATGAAAATGAGCGGTGAACAGGTGGGGTTTTGTCTTACTGTATATATAATTAACCTTTTTGAGGTTTTCAATGCCAAACCTACTTCAGGAAAAAATGAAACCCTTATTTCAATTAAATGAAATGTTCTTATTAACTTATGGACAACGACAGAAACAGACATAGAATCCATCAGTGCACATAATCACTAATTATAGTAGATTTTGATTTAATAATTTTTTATAATTAATTAAAACACAGTTGTGGTTTGCTATAGCTCTAGCATAGAGATAGTGGAGTGCTAATAAGTGCTAATGTGGCTTGCTACCAATATATGTAATCAACATTTTGAAAAAGAAAACCTCAAAAACGTTTTTTATAAACATTAACTCGTTTACCGCTCATTATCATAAATGTGTTTCAGCGCTTGATTTTGCACTGATTGGTCACATTATCTTTAAATTATTGTATTTTTATTTTTATTTTTTTTATTTTGAAATAGGTTTGGCATTGTGAAAACCTCAAAAAGATTCATTATAGTAAGTGCTTCTCACAGGAGACTACTGTAAAATCACCTATAGCGCCATCTGCTGTTTCGGAAGAGGAAGTTGCTCAACTGCATTTGTGAGAAAATCTGCCTGGACACATTTGTGAGAAAATCAAGCCAAGAGATTGCGTAAAAGGGCGAGTGTCTCACAATCAAAACAGACCAGCATATGCACTAAATTTGGTAGGCTATTTGTTCAAAGGTTACATGCAATTCATAGGATTGGTTGTATTTGTGAAATATGATGTACGCTCATGTATTTATATTTGTAAAGCACAATACGTTTATTTGTTACACCTCTGCAATTTCGCTCACTCTGACCTTTGTATTTGCAAATGGTTTTCTGTTTGTTTGCGAGTCAAGTTTTCATTTGCAAAGCAGATCAAGTTTGTTTGCAAAATACTGGATTTGTTTGTTTAATTTCAGCACATTATTCACTCCATACTTTTTCTATTGGTCACTCTTGATTGAAGTGACAGGTTGACCACGCCCACTACGCTTTCCCGCCACTGCTAACCTAAAACTAACTTTACCGTGCTATCAGAGCTTTATTAACAAAATGCATGATAAATGCTTACAAATGACAGTCATGTGGTATATAATATTATTTTTTATGAAATGTAGTTTTTAAAACAAAATGTATTACATCGAATTATGTAATAATTGGCCAGCGGCAGTCTCTGGTTGCTAGAGATGCCGCAGCGAGATGCCAATATCACCAACTACAGACGGGCTTAGCTAACGTTACATATTTAGATGGGAGAGCATACGAAGAGAGAATAATTGAATTCACTTGTCCCTGAGTTTAAGATGTCAAATTAGTTATCTTAGCCAGTAAACGTCCTGTTGCTCGCCATTGCTACAGCCTCACTCGCTCTTCTGTCAGACTCAGGGATGCCAGGTTTTCACAAAAAAACCTGCCCAATCGCTACTCAAAACTAGTCCAAAACTAGCCCAATCAGTTTTGAGGGGGTCCCCAGTTAAAAATGACTTCCAGGGGGCAAAATACACATTTTTGGTGGGGTTCCCCTGCTAAAATGCACATTCCAGGGGGTAAATATCATGTTATTGGAATCGCTTCAACCTGCGGACATGAAGAACAACCCGCTGCAACAGTGTTAAAGTAGCCCAATTCCGCGGGATGTGGTATATAATATTATTTTTTATGAAATGTAGTTTTTAAAACAAAATGTATTACATCGAATTATGTAATAATTGGCCAGCGGCAGTCTCTGGTTGCTAGAGATGCCGCAGCGAGATGCCAATATCACCAACTACAGACGGGCTTAGCTAACGTTACATATTTAGATGGGAGAGCATACGAAGAGAGAATAATTGAATTCACTTGTCCCTGAGTTTAAGATGTCAAATTAGTTATCTTAGCCAGTAAACGTCCTGTTGCTCGCCATTGCTACAGCCTCACTCGCTCTTCTGTCAGACTCAGGGATGCCAGGTTTTCACAAAAAAACCTGCCCAATCGCTACTCAAAACTAGTCCAAAACTAGCCCAATCAGTTTTGAGGGGGTCCCCAGTTAAAAATGACTTCCAGGGGGCAAAATACACATTTTTGGTGGGGTTCCCCTGCTAAAATGCACATTCCAGGGGGTAAATATCATGTTATTGGAATCGCTTCAACCTGCGGACATGAAGAACAACCCGCTGCAACAGTGTTAAAGTAGCCCAATTCCGCGGGAAAACCTCGGACTTGGCAACACTGATCAGACTGGCGGGAAAGCGTAGTGGGCGTGGTCAACCTGTCACTTCAATCGAGAGTGACCAATAGAAAAAGGTCTTTCATCCTGCTGGGTAGAGACCGCCCACTGAGATACAGCTTCACTCACAAGCAAAACTTTTCAGCTCGCAAGACAAAGTTTTAGACCCGCAAAAAAAAAAGACAGTAGAAAAGAGAGCAACATTTGTGGTTTCAAGATGAAAAGTATTTGAAGTGCACAACTATTTTCAAAGATTTACACGCACTGCAAAGAATTTTGTTATCAATTTCTTTATTTTTGAGCCTTAAAATTCAAATTTACTTTTCATTGAAGCCATTTGGCAACACTGCAGACAACCTAATGGTTTTACATCTCGTTTTTTACACGTTTTTTGGTGGGTTTCCCCTGGTAAAATTAGCATTTCAGGGGGCTAAATATCACGTTATTGGGGTTGCTTCAACCCGCGGACATGAAAAACAACCCTCAGTGCATCAGTGTTAAAGTAGCACAATTCCGCAGGAAAACTGTGGACTTGGCAACACTGCCTATAGTGGTCACTTCCAGCAAATATTCTCCATTACAATAGCATTTATTTCAATATACCACAGACCGTATGAGATGAAAAAAGTGACCACGGTATGGAGGATGATCATATATAACTTAACATTTTATTAGTAACTGTTGATTTTATTATTAACAGTTGATTTTATTATTAATGGTCGGCTAATTTCGGGCAGAGAATGGTTAATATTCATGCCATGCTGAACCAAAATGAAGTAGAAATATAACTGGAACCATTTCTTACCTTTCTTGGAACTGTTTGGCCGGACGGTGGAAAAGCGACTAAAGTTTCTTAGCAAAAGATGGATGCATTTTTCTCAGTCCTGTTATCAAAAGTCATGTGCTTTTTAAAAAGCATGAAGAAAAGCAATGACAACTAATTCCTTGTGATTATTTTTTAAAGAAATGGTTGGTTACATTGAAATAATTTATATTTGTGACCAAAAACAAAAAAAACAAAAACAAAAAAACCCCACTATGAACGCACACAAGGTGTATTTTTCTAAAAACTCCAAGCTAAATTTTTTTTCATTTTAATGGAAAATGCATGTACACATAATTCTGAAATTAAAGTAAAATAACAAGCTATTAATGTCTTAATGTGTTTGTAAAGCAAAGGTTCATAGCCCAAATAGTCTAAATTTGAAAAAATAAAAATAAAAAAAAAGGAAAAGAGGGTTTGGAAAAGAAAAGGTCCACATTTCACTCTGCTGCCACCTACTGATGAACTTGAAAAGGAAAAGGAGATTCAAGTTATTCGGTGCATTCCAAATGGGATATATCGCCCTCTGAAGGGCACTTCGGAGTGAAAACAATCATGGCCACCATACTGAAGGGTCATTCCAAACCGAAGTGCTCAAAACTGGCCACTTCAGAGGGCCCTTTGGAATGACACTTTGGGCACTTTTTTAATATTTATACGAGTTAGATTTGCTACATTATTAAGGTCAAAATTACATTGTATTTTACGACATTATATTTAATGTAAAAGTTGTTTGGGGGTCAACCAGCGTACAAAATGTGCGATGAAGGCGCCTCCTTGTTCGTGTCGGTAAGATGACGCAGAAGTGCTTTCGAAAAAAAAAAAGTTTTTTTGACCCCTACTGTTACGGGGCTGACGAGACGTGAGACTTGCGGATCCATTCGCAAAGCTTTATTAAGCAGAGAAGACAGAGACGTGGTCATAACAGGCAGGGTCAAACAATGGCAAACAGGTATATGGCGAGCAAAACACAAGAATAGTCCTAGGGCTAGCGTAAGTCGATGATCGGCAGACAGAATCAAAAGGGGCAAGACTAAAGGGGTAAATCCAGGAAAACAGGCGAAGACCAGAAACCGAGAAAACAGGCAAGGCAAGGCAAGGCAATACTAGGCTAGGCTAACGAGGGCTCTATAGAGTAGCTATCAACAGATAAGTGCTAAACAATACTCGGCAGAGGGAAGGGATCAGAGTGAGTGTGCGAGAGTCAATGAAAATGGGAAGGGTGACCTCTGATGCTTAGCCGACGGAAGTTCATGGACCGGATTCGTGACACCTACACTCTTCATCTCCAGAGGGTAAACCATTTGAAGGGATTAGGGCATAGAGATGAGTCCTTCCGAATGGAAAGCAGGGATTTCTGGGAAAGCAGAAGTTCTGGGAACCTTGGCTGCTTTGAATTAGTGATGTGTTTTAAACGCAAGTACGTTGGTTAAGGTAGGAAGACACTGCATTGTTGCAACATCGGTCCCCTCAGAGAGAGTCTTCTCAAAAACAGGACAAATAATCACAGAGAGGAGAAATCGCATCAGCACATCCAAGCTGAGGCATCTGATATTTCTGAAAGCCAACCTGCACGAAAGACTGAAGTGTTATTTTTAAAGTTTTATTAAAATGTTAAATAATAGTATCTGTATGGAAGCCCGTTTCCGCCACTGAATAAAAAATAAAAAAAGGTAATTGCGACTTTTTATCTCACAATTCTGACTTTTTTTCTCAGAACTGCGTGGTATAAACTCGCAATTGCGAGTTTATATCTCACAATTATGACTTTTTAACTCGCAATTGCGAGTTTATATCTCACAATTATGACTTTTTAACTCGCAATTGCGAGTTTATATCTCACAATTATGACTTTTTAACTCGCAATTGCGAGTTTATATCTCACAATTATGACTTTTTAACTCGCAATTGCGAGTTTATACCACGCAGTTCTGAGAAAAAAGGTCAGAATTGTGAGATAAAAAGTCGCAATTCTGAGAAATAAACAGAATTGTGAGATATAAACTCGCAATTACCTCTTATTTTTTATTC
>NW_015655569.1:106011-170343 GCF_001515625.1 Sinocyclocheilus rhinocerous | reverse complement strand
TCACAATTGCGAGTTAGTCCAATCTTGAGGGGAAAAAAGACTATGTTCTCAGAATTGCGAGTTTATATCTCACAATTATGACTTTTTAACTCGCAATTGCGAGTTTATACCACGCAGTTCTGAGAAAAAAAGTCAGAATTGTGAGATATAAACTCGCAATTATCTCTTATTTTTTATTCAGTGGCGGAAATGGGCTTCCATATATCTGTGTATTTTTTTGTAACGAAAAAAAAAATGCATAAAAATAATGCTTTTATGAAAACACTGAATAAAAATTGCTTACCAACACACAAACCATTCACAGTTGCTAAATTGGGCTAAAATAGAAGGCTCAGAGTGATACTAAATAAAGAGCCATTTGGGAGCCGTAAGAGCCGGTTCTTCTAAGGGAGCCGAGCCAAAAGAGCTGAATCTTTTGAAAAGAGCCGAACTTCCCATCACTACTTTGAATGGCCAAGGCCCGCCCAAGAGGCCATTTGACAGACAGGTAAAGCAACCAATCAAAAAACAGCTGTAAACACGATGGCTGTCTGCTGTATGACGGGGTTTGGCATCACATCTTTGTTTCCAGGCAGAAGGTTAAAGAATGCAACACTCTGGAAAAAAGCTAAAAGTGGCAGCCTCAGAAGTCACGCCCATGGACCATCTCCCGGAAGTCCTGCATAATTCAACCAACCTGATGATGACTTCGAAACTCCTGAAGTGTTTCCAGTTTTGTGCGCTATAATCATATGTATGTGATGCCCATTCATTTTTTTTTTTTGTCTTTTAAGTTCTATTTTTATTTTATTTTATTTAAAGTGTTTCAATCTGTACTTACAAAATGTGAGAAATATGTGAAGGACTTGCTGTTGAATTTTGTAATGTTGAAAGTTCAATAATAAAAAGAAAAGAAAGTGTGCCATATGAATCAGAAGTTTAGCCAACGGTCCGTGGGCGTCGTGTCCGAGACTACAAGTTATATAACAAATACTATATTTCCACAGTGTTATGGGCAGTTTTTTAAATGGTTTAAATTCTATATTATTAATTTACAGCTATAGCTTCATGTGATACTTTGCTTAATAGTAAAATGTTAATGTTAGAGTAAATTTTCATGCATTTTTATACATATAAATGTCCTGAGGATAGAAACGGCATCCATTTGGTGGATTGACTCATTCATTGTATTTCCTTTATTTTAAATTTACTCTTTTATTTCATTATTATTATTATTATTTTTTTAACTTGGAACAAAAAGATGTGAAAAAAAAGTTTGATAGTTGTCTTGTTCTTTGTTCATTAAAGTAAAATAAATGAAAAGTAAATATTACATTACATATTAATATTTACTGCCTGGTTCTTGGACTGACAGGTCTTTGTCTGGATCTGGGTCTTCTCTAACCTCTGCTTTGAGCAGGGACCTCCAAACATCTTTTTTCTTTTCTTTTTTTTTTAATCGTTGACCTGAGGAGAAATAAATAAATAAATAAAGGTCCTACCGTGCCAAAGAAATGCTGAAACTGCAAACAAACCAAAGGAAAACATCTTTGTCTGCATCTTTCCTCTCAAACGTGCTTCGGTTCTTTGGATGAATGGAGCAGCATTGCTGGACTACAGAGATGTGACGTATCTGGGGGTGTGTGTCGTTGTCAGAGACCACGTGATCCTTTCACGTGTGAAATAAGCGCTGCCAATTCGAGACTGACAGCTGCGAGATCAAAGGCGGATATCGCGCGACCGTGTCCTTTGTTGCTAATAAGTTGGATGTGATTTCAAATTTAGTTTAATAAAAAGCTACAAAATTTATACTAGACCCGAAGTAAATAAATCTCACTGTCGTGTGTTTGGGAACATTCGCGCATAATTTAGGATACACATAGATTAATGATATCAGAGTTAAATAAATAAATACAAACATTTTAGATTATAACAATACATCAGGATTGTTTAAATCAATGATCATCATTAAGCTGTCATCAATAAGACATTTTCCCTCCTCTGCAGCACAGTCGATGGGAGTTTCGATGCCAAGATTTTTTTGGCATATTTAGCTAACCTAGTTCATGACTGTTATACTACACTCTCTGCCAGATGTTTCTATGAGTCTTGCTGTATGTGCTCTCTCTCTCTCCCTCCCAGTCCTTCCCTCCCTTTTTATCCCCTTGTTTTTTTCCCTCCTCCCTTCTGTGTTCTCCATCTCTATCTCACTATACTCACATGCGCATATAGCCTACACATCTCTTCTGGGTTCAAATGGTGAGATGATGGCCTCCTTAGACCCAAGTTATTGAGTTCGCTTTGTCCTTTTTGCAGGGTAAAGGTATCATTCTGCCAGATGTACTCCTAATATGTCCAGAACTTCCTAATCCTATTCCTATTTTATATAATATTCTTGGCTTATATAATATACATGTAATATGTAATACATACATGTAATCTAGGCTATATTCTATTGGTTGAACGGGGTACACCACCCCTTTTATATGTCTATATACCATTGTATAAGAATAAAGACGAAGTAAAGGTAACCTCAGATTTTGTGTCACTTTGTGTCACTTTCGTAACACTTTGGGGGACTGAGAGTACTTTGGTGGCGACGAGAAATTAAATTTGTAACAATGGCTCATTACAAAAGAGCCTAATGTTATAGGATATGGAAGAAAAGCAAAGGAAAATAAACATTTTTTACCATTTAGCCTATATCTTTCAATAAAGCATACATGGCTGTGTTAAAAATTTGACCTCAAACTTCTATTTAACTGCTTCCCAAACACGTTTTAATGGATTCGGTATACTGTAAAAAAAATAATACACTCTGCTATACACTCTCAATAGTATCTACTCAATAAAATTGTGGCAACAGATTACAAGCAATATTATGAATTAAATTCAACAACAGTTGAGAATTGAGTTAGAATGAATCAAATAAGGTCCTTAAAAATTAGCCATGCAAATAGCACACACAAAAAAATTAAGAAACATTTAAACAAAAATATTGGTTTTATTGGAGGACTTTGTTAATGATTACTACTTAAAGGAATTGTTTTGATTTAATACAAAAAAGAAGTATTATTATTAATGAGTGGATTAATTAAAATAAGTTAAATATGATTTCAGGTGTGAATACCAGACACACGTTAAAGATGAATCACAAACTCTTGCTTTATTGCCAACAACAGTCATCTCAGACAGTGAACATTCACTAGTCTCTCAACACAAGCAACAGTTTTTTATCCACAATTACCTTCTAAAGCATATAAATATAAAACAGGACAAGAACAATGCAAGTCTGCAGAACAAAATCTCCTTTTTTGTTTTTTTTTAGGTACAAACTGTTTAAAATGCAATTACATTGTTTAAAATAAACCTCCTTTTTTGAACACAAAACAAACGGACATCTTTTTCAGCAACATTGAACCACTGTAGAAACTATACTGCTAACACTTTAATCTCACTTTAAAACTGTAGTTAATCCAATAGCCATCTCATTTTAAAAGAGTGAAGATTTGAACAGCTGTACTTAATCTGGATTTAATAAATCTCAATCTCATTTTAAATCAGCATTGTAAACTTGTGTGACTGGACTTCTTGTGTTCGACAGCTTTGAAGCATGAAGCCCCAAGCAGACCCTTACCAAAAAGTAGTATACTTCAAGTTTATTTTAGTAAGTATACTTAAGTAAAGTTCAAGTATATTTTTAAGTATACTTTAGTATAACAATGAAAACACGGATTCTAGGAGCACAATTATAGCTAAAATATATTTAGACTTTTTCTAAGTGTAAGTCAAGTATACTTAAATGTCATTTTAAGTATATTTCTGAGAAGTACATAAAGCCCATTTCTGAGAAGTACATAAAAAGTAGACTAAAAGTATACTTCCTATTTTTAGTTTAAAAGAAGTATACTAATAGCACACTTGAATAAACTTCTTTTTCGTAAGGGGAGGAGTACCTACATGAAGTGGGGGCCCCATGCAGGCAAAATTAATCAGTGAGGCCCTTCTAAAAGATTTTTTTTTGTTGTTAATGTACCTATGTTACCTAGTGATATAATTATACAACATATGAAATGTGGACAAAACACATCTAACAGTACATAATGCACAAAACAGGATGCACGCTCTCTCTTACTCAGATGTGCACGCTTAAACCTGTGCACTCAAATCTATAGAATTGTCTTCTCTCCTGGAATTAATGTTGCCAGAAGCCCATCAACCACCAGACTTCCATGACTGACTGATGAAATAACAGAGTAAAAAAATGACGGATCCATCTTTGTTAGCATTTTCAAGCTGATATTGGTCAGTGAATTCTCGTTATTTATTTTATTATTTAGCCTAATAGTTATTTGAATTAAGTGCCTATTCTGAATAGGTATTTATTGAATTATTTTATGTATATCAGCAAGTGAACGAGTTGCGGCGAAGCTCATGAAAAGAATGTTTTGTTTAGTTGTGTATTTGTAGTCTGTGCGTTTCTCTTCGCGAGACACGAATAATATCGTTTGTGTAGGCTAATGAATTCAAGCACAATATCGAATGGAGAAAAATATATTTCTAATTTTTTATTAATTATGCTGTCAAAAATGGGAATGTTAAAATATTCAAGGCACAGTTGTTGCATGACAACCTCATTTGCTCATGGAAACAATGATGAATAAAATGTTTTATATTTGGTTTGGAGTGGAATAGAGTGTGGGCAGAAACATAAAGTGGTGCCATATGCTTACCGTTGTTCTGTTTCCTCTTTTCCTCCTCTTTTTTTTCACTTCAGGCTGCCTGACAGATTTGTCCTCTTCTTTATGTTTAATGTGCGTGTTTATGTGTGTGCGCGTGAACTTTTTCAGTTCATTCCTAAGGCCCGGAAAATAATGGAGATTCAGTGCATACAGTAGGTCAAACCAAAGAGGGCACAGCAAGCCCTGGGAACACCTTCAAGGCCAGTAAGAAAAATCACCCCCTGACAACTCCACTGCAGTATCCAATGAACTGCCACTTGTAGAAGCTCCTTTTTTGTCACATTCACAATGACAGAGTTAACATCACTACTCTTTATCAATATGTTGTTCATGTATTTTTCCACTCTTAGGGCATAATTCACACAGGATGAGAACAGTTCAAGTATGCAGAACAACTTTTGGAGATTCAGTGCATAAGTCAAACCATGGAGGACACAGCAAGCCCTGGGTACATTTTCGAGGCCTGTAACATCTTTTGCCCCCTCGATAACAATTCCAGTGTCCTTTGGACTGTCACTGGAAGCTCCTGTCTTTGTTACAATAACTGCCATCACAAGCTGTTCAATTCCTGTCTGGTCTTCATTGTCCTGTAACATTAAACAGCAGTGAGACTCAAAACCTATGAAACATTGGTCAAAAATTAAGCGTTAGCGTTAGTTCTGGCAGGTCACGTGAGTCAAGCTTGCCTCAGCTGATTCTCAGCTGATCACATCTACCTATAGGAATACGACACCTATCGCAGCATTCCTATATAAGCTCTATTCAGTATTATTCAGCAGCTTTTCAGCTTGCTCAGGAGCAAATTACCCTCCTCCATCCCCATCTCCTCCTTTCGCCACAGTCAGGACTTGGCTTTCTGATATTCCTTGCTAATCAGACTCCTTCATCTTGAATAAAGTGTTACACTTAAATATCATTAAGTACATTAATGATATCTGCCTTGTTCTGTTCTGTTAACCCTAGGGGGGTTATTATTGCTGCTCTCCCTGCTCATTCATGACAGGCTGCATGGATGGGCAGGGAGGTTTTTGCCCAGAACAGAACCATACCGCCAAACCAAACTTTATGCTAAGTATCTATCATTTTGACGATAGTGGTCCTGACAGAACTAGAGAACATCATATCAGCAGAACACTGAATTAATTATATGTCCTCCTCAGAGAGGTTTCTTTAATTTAGTGGTGTAAAACGGGTGCAAGAAATGTGTCAACAGGCTAGCAACATAACTGTATAAGCCTCTCCCAAGGTTTTTTTTTGCTTGCACAATGTTTTGTTCCTTGCTACTTTTAACCGTTTAGCATGATCACATGGGCTTAGAAACTGCTTAAGTAATTTTTCTGTACATTTTTTTAATTAAACTGTGCTTGATTCTATCAACAGAGGATGCGGAACAAAAACTGAATGGCACTGTACTATCCTCTGTCCGGCTGATTTACATTTGAAACTGAAGTTGTTACTAGAATTGAAATTGAACTTGTATATAAATAAACATGACTTATTGAATATTTTATTTGAAAGTCCATGAAATTAACTCAAGGCAACAAAACATAACCTCACTGAACTGTTGTCACACATAAATGCTTTTGTCAGCTTTTGTGTTTGAGTACCTAAATATAATCACGTTTAAATTTTAATTTACTCATGAATCGTGATCATGAAGAAAAAAGAATAACCAATTCCTTTCACCCTTACAAGTAACCCAATGGCTTGCATTATAAACTATACCTTCAATAGTTCCATCTCAGTTTTCAGTCTTTCTCCAAGTGCTCCTCCTTTGGCACGAAACAGCGCCAGCAGCTCGGGAGTGTGAAGATCCAATGAGGATAAATTTAGGTTCCAGCTGCACAGTGGTTATTCTTTGACATTCTGCATTCACCTGAAATATGCAATGAGAGAAAAATTAATTTCATATAATGTTTTGAGAAGGGGTTTTCAGATACATTATGTTCCTTTTGGTCTCTAAACATGATTGGTAACTCACTTGAGAAGGTTGAAACTGTGCTGGCCATCTTTCCTTTATGTCTTACACACTTGGACATTGATTAATGATCTCATGTCGTCGACGTCCAAATGTTTTGTTCATCTTTTCCTTTATCATCTTTTCATTGTTGTTCTTCTTCAATTCTGACACCAGCTCTTCTCGTTCTTTTTCCAAAGTCTTCTCATCTTTCACCCACTAGCTCTTCTTGGCTTTTTAACGTTTTCCGCAGACTTCCTGTCATCTGGGTGTTCGTGTTTTAGAGCATTGCATGTGACCTCAGGAATGCCAAAACCTCAGAGTTCCGTTCAATGGTTAGCCATTTTATATAGCATGTTTGTCTGCCAAGCATAAAGGCCTGAAAAGCTACCACGACCCTTCAGACATGGGTGTGCCTTTTATAAGTGCTTCAGCAATGGAAATAATCTGAAGCATGGATGGAAATGCAGTGTACCTGTAAATGGACTGAGCCAGCTTTTCTGTATATTTAATATGCTCATTCAATAACTAATTCAGTCTAGTGTGGAATGATGAATGCTTTTGGGCATGGTTTCCTTTCTGGGCTTTTATTATGAGACAGGATGACTGTGCTTGCAGATGAATCTGATGCGTCAGAGGAGTCCTGTGGTACATGTGGAGGAGGTATAATCAAGGGATTGTTCTGTGATATTGCAGCTTTTGTGGGAAACTTACTTGGAAACAAAATACTATTGGTGCAACTGTCACAACCTTTATGGTGGATTTGTGTTGAATTTGAGTCGTGGAGTGAAGAGTAAAAAAGTCCTCAAAATCGGAATCCATATACTGAAGACTGATATCATCTGTAATATTTAAAGCCTGCTTGAAAGCTGAGTGTAACTCCTCCAAGGACTCTGGTATTCCAGACAGCAGTGTTAGCTTCTCTATCCTGTGGTCAAAGACTACTCTGAGGACTGCTGAATCCATGTTTGGTTACCTAAAAAAAAAAAAGTCACTTTCACTCATAGAAAACTGTGTTGGTGATTGATATGGCAGACTGTGCTACTTTGAAAATGCAAATGTTACAAAGCTAGAAAGTTTTCACATAATTAGTTGTCTTACACAAATGCAGTTGTCTTAGCAATACTTACTACTATGATAAACTGCAACAAATGTGTCTTTTCAAAGTAATCATGCGCTTTCCCTCTACAATATAGGATGCCAATGGATAATGATCTTGAAGGCTATGGTGATTCACAAGAATCAATTCCCCACTGATTTCTAACAGAAAAGACCTAAAATGCTCCAGGTACCAGGCACTAGATTCTTCACAATGAAGTAGAGATTGGTTTCCAAAATCACAGTTTATGTTTATGATCATCACTTTAAATACTATTTCAGTGACATGACACCCATATCTGGTGCTTGCCTAAAAAGACGGGTTTATGATGTGCGTATAGCTAATAGATTACACTAACACTACTTTTAGCCTTGAGTTACTGAGTTTACCTTACCTCTGAAACTAAAGTGTGGCAACCGTTCCAACTCTCCTTGTTTCTCTTCTCCCTTTTCTTTTACATTTTTACTTTATTATTATTATTATTATTAGAAACGCAAAAATGGGAAAAAAGGGAACTCTGAACTACTTTTTATCGTTGACCTGAAGAGAAATAAACAAGTAAATATCCTACCGTGCAAGAAGAATGTAGAAAATGTGAGCAAACTAACAAAAAACTTCTTGGTCCCCATGTTTCCTCTCAGTTGAGCTGTAGTAAAGCAGCATTGCTGGACTACAGTGTTGTGCCGTATCTGGAGGTGTGTGTGTCTTTGTTGTTGTTTTTTTTTTTTTACTATTGCAATAAAGCTTGATCTTGAACTGTTGATGGAGGAGAAAGGCTTTTACTTTGCCACTGCCTCTTCTGCACAGCATTAGCATTAGCTAAGATGTAGCTCATTGACCATCTGATTTAAATGATGAAGTTAATGAAAACAGAATTTAAAAAAATTGTTCTTTTGACAGAAACTATGATTACCATTGTAAATGTTTGTAAAGCATTTTTTTCGAGTCCTTAAAAAGAGTATTTCATTCGGACGTGTGAAACCGAATAAATATGAAAATTGAAACAAACACTCATCAAATGGTTTGATACCTTTATGTATTATTGAAACTGAAAGTGAATGTGAAGGTGACGTATTGCAGTTCAATCTTCCACATCTGCTTAAAGGGGTCATAGGATGCTACATGCACTTTTACTAATGTTTTGTTGAATAACTTTTAATGTTAATTTACAGTTTATTCAATTTCTGTAGCCTATTTAAAACACGTTCATAATTTAGAAAATGTAGTTAATACTTGCATCATTAATTATTTATTTTATCCACCCACGACCCACCCGCAAATAATCAGAATGCATTTTTTTATTACCCGACCCACCCGATCCGCGGATTATCCGCAGCGCCCGCGGATATAACCGCCATCCGCGCATCACTAGAGTGCGCCCCCGAACTACCTAAATGCATCTATGTTCGCGTGAATCATTTGTGATCCAGCTTCACCTCCAGAAGAAGTGGGTATAAGGTTTTACACTACCATTGAGAAATTTTAACCAAACTATGTTACAGACTTTTCATTAAGACCCTCAAGAACCATATCAACTTGTGGAAAATGGGCATCCGATGACCTCTTTAAGTATGATTAAATCAATCCTGTGGTAATATTCCATGTGATTAATGTGTTTTAGGGTCACTAGGTGGCAGTAGACACACATCAGAACATCACAGTTATAATAACACAGCAATCAATATGACTCGCAACGCGCATTTCTGACTTACTGACACAGAAACACTGTGAATGTGTGAGCATTGGTAAACTGAAGCAGGATGTGATTGGATGAGGTTTTCACAACTGTCAATCACGTCCCTCATGTGACCTATGACTGATGTGTTGACCTCTTCCACAGACCTCATTCTATTTTCTCTGTACTGATGGCTGTCTTCTTACATTTCATCTATTTGAATTATTTATGTTAACCAGTGAACCAGTTTCAGATGCATAAGGACAGTGAGTTTTCTGTAAGGTGTAAATTGTGAAGAATTTCCCTGTGCAGTTGTCAGAGAAACCGATTTCGGGGTTTGCAGTAAAGCCAGGTAGTGATTGTACTGTACAGTGCTTGTTCTTTAATACCATAAAAATATGAGCACATGCCATTTATTAGATAAATAAAGAATATTTGTAGAAAATTTTCATACTTTACTTACACTGCACTCATGCTAATGATGCGGTGAGAAAACACGTTTACAATTTCACTGCATGCTGCTCTGTTCAGTACACTGCAGTTTGATTTGATTTAAGTCAGTTCAACGCAGCTCCAGTTTATGTGTGTGCAGTGCAGCAGAGCCCCTCCCCGCGCACACTGCGATACACTGGCGACACACACACGCGGCTGCCAGGGCCCAGCTCCGTCAGCTCTGTGGACAGTGAATTTGGCGGCAGGTATATTGAGGAAGATGAGGATGACGAAAAAGGCTGATCTTCATTCTTCCAACTCACCCAGTAGCCCAGAAGCCCCGCCCCCTGTCCCTGCCACTCAACCTGTACCAAACCCCGCCCCACCGTGGTCAACTGCAGGTCAGTTAGCGCCGGGAGTGCTAAAACACACAATTCAGCATTAATATTCAGCATAAAGAGGACATGTGTGGGCTTCAAACAGGGGAAGTACCTTCTGGCGTACAGGCTCGGATGGACATCGCCCTCTGCTGGCCGGAGAAGTGCAGGGCAGTGATGGTGATCAGGTACTCGGTGTCTGGGTGGAGCTGGGTGAGGAGGGCGGAGCTATAATTGGAAGGCAGGGTCAAATTCCAGACCAGACCGCTGGGAATCTCTCCATACTCCACACGGTACTGCTGGACCTGCTCAGGCTGGACTGGACTCCAGCTCACATGCAAGCGATCCGAACTTGAATCTGACACCTTCACGGTGGTCGGACCGAACCGCTCTAGATGGAGTGAAACTCGGTTTTCATTTAACTTACAAACATCATATTCTCATATTCATAACAGCAGTTTACATCTGTCTTGGGTGCAGGTATTTATTTAGTGAATGACATTGAGTAAATACTAGCATTGCCGACATATATTTGGGCAATTAATAATAAATAATTATCAGCATTAGTAAAAATGTTAATGTTTTGCTATTATTAAACTATTTTGATTACTTATATATTAATTAATTCATATTTAATATTACTGTTGACTAAATTCCTGGATCTTGAGAAATTCAGTGATGTGACAAACATAACCTGCTTTTAAACATAATGACTCACCAATGACAGTATTGAAGATCTTTTCACTATCACTGTTGCTGCTGATGACCACTAGTTTATAAAGTCCAGAGTCTGTGGTTGTGGTGTTTGTGATGGTCAGAGATCCAGTCTGATTGTCCAGCTGCAGTCTGTCTCTGAATCTCTCATCAGCATCTTCACACTTAACATCTGTGCAGATATAACTGAGATCTCCAGTGATTTGAGCGATGTAAATGTTGTTAAAATACCACTTAATCTTTTCTTGTTGGTTTGTTTCAACATCAGTGTGTAGAGTGACTGAATCTCCCTCCATCACTGACACTGAGACTCCATCTGAACCAGCACCAGACATGCCTAGAGAAGAAATTGTGTATTCAAAATTCAAGATTCAAGATTTTTTTTATTCGTCACATACATGTTATATAGAGCCAGCAGTGAAATGTAAGTAGAAAAAACTTTATTCTTTCAGACGAATCCAGTCGGAGTTATATTAAAAATTGTCCTGGCTATTCCAAGCTCTATCTTTGCAGTACTTCAGTCCAAAAGAAGTGAAATAAAAAGCGCCTATCCATAAAAAAAAGTGCCTCACACGGCTCCGGGGGGTGAATAAAGGCCTCCTGTAGCGAATCGATGCGTTTTTGTAAGAAAAATATCCATATTCAAAACGTAATAATCACTTTAATCTAGCTTGCGCCAACAGTTATATGGTATATGGTGTTTATTGTACATCATAATACAACACACATCTAGATTCATTAATTGCATATGAATATTGCATATATTTGCATTCACACAACTAAAAAAAATTATCATTGCATACTTTCATACACCGCTCATGACTATAATTCAAAGAAGTGGAAAATTTATTTATTGCCATTTTCCAACACATTTAAATTAAAACATTTTCGAAAAGCAACCTAATTAATAACTTTATTTTGGCCAGGCTGGGAGACCAGCTTAAACAATATGAACAAGCTTGGGTTTTGATTTTTGTTCTTGGTTTCAAGACATCTTAAAAACATCTAAATGCTCTGCATCTGGATCTAATTATTTTAACCACTAGTTGCTGTGTGATTTTCATGTTCCCCTTCTGCCTTTGTGTCTGCATGTACAGTTAAACAAGCACTGTCTCACTCGTCCTGTAAATATAAGCGCAGACATTTGATATAATATTAATGTATTCCATGCATTATTTGTAGCTACATCCCAAACAAAAAATTAAGAACAGATTCTTGAATTAATATTTCGGCTACTACCCAGTTCTTTACTGCAGTTCTTTGTCTGGATCTCTGGTTTGAGCAGGGAACTCTAAACTACTCCTTCTTATCTATTGTTGAACTGAAGAGAAATAAACAAATAGATGTCTCACCGTGCAAGAGGAATGTAGAAAACACGAGCAGACTAACGAAAAACTTCTTTGTCCCCATGTTTCCTGTCAAATGTGCTTAAGCATTTTGTATGAATAGAGCAGCACTGCTGAACCAGAGCCAGAACAATAGAGGACAATTATAGTCTGCATCATGGTTGTTTAAACCAATGATCCTTAAGCTGTGTCGCCAGAAAGGCGTCTCCCATCATCTTACTCAGCACAGTCGAGGAAGAGCAGTCGCTGCCTCACTATTTCAACATTTTTTTTGGCATTACATCATAGGAGGTCAGCCCACACCTATTTCTAACCACACATGCTCACCAGTTTTTTTCCACTCATCCAAAATGAGCCTATTGATTTTAGGATATTCAAGAAAAGCAAAGGAGAAATAAAACATTGTTTGCAGTTTATATCTTCCAATAAAGAATCAATGGTCGTATTTCTGTTGTTCAGAGTTTTACCTCTGACCTGAGACTTTTTTTTAACCGTTTCACAAACATCAGTTTTGATGTAGCCTACTTGGTACTTTATTTCACTGTTCTGTGTAGAGATGAAGTCAGACTCTGAGGTTCACAAATAGAATGACAGGATGTATATAAAAGCAGGACAGGAAGAAGACGCCCTTCACCTACAAACTACATAAATGGTCTCTCTCCTGCACAAGCGGTTTGTCCACCCAACAGATCCATGTTTCTGAAGAAATCAAACCACAGCAGGTTTCAGTTTCAACCGGAAGCTGAACTTCATATGAGTCAGAAGAACATTAACTATAAATATGCATTCAGTGTGTGTGTGTGTGTGTGTGTGTGTATTAGGAGGGTCAAACGCTATCATGGGTGGATTCACATACCAGAGGAACAGCTTGAGTGTTTTTGGTTTTATTAGATCAGAGTTTTCACTGAGCAACTGCAGAAAATGTTTCACATGTTTGTTTTGTTCTGTTTGTGTTGGCGGCGTCTGATTTGTAAGTTATGAAAATATACGAATGACTTAGTATCAGTAACAGAGACTACAGAGAATTTACAGTTCTCTCCACATTGTGCATGACTATGCATTTAAACATTTTAAAACTGACTTTCGGCTTGGTAAACCAACCGAATGCTTAATCTGTCCCTGTCCTTGTTTTTCAGGTGTGTTTGGTGTTGAAACAAATGAAATACAGCCAGTGTCAGTGATGGAGGGAGATTCTGTCACTCTAAACACTGATGTTACTGAAATACGCAAACATGATGACATACTGTGGAAATATGGAGCTGAAAAGTCTCTCATAGCTAAAATTAATCAAGAGGCTGGAATCTCCTCCACATATGATGGTCCTGATGGGAGATTCAGAGACAGACTGAAGCTGGACAATCAAACTGGATCTCTGACCATCACAGACACCACACCTCAACATGCTGGACTCTATGAAGTAAAGATAATTGCGGCTAAACTGTCATCAAAAACATTCAATGTTTCTGTCTATGGTAAGTAGAAATATTTTTCTGTTCTTCTCATATTTAATTTGATTAAATACTAATTTCACCTGTCAATAAACGTAACTGAAGCAGATTCTGTGTTGTAGTGCTAGTTTATGATTAACTATGGTGACTGGGAGGGGACATGCTCAGGTCAGTGTTGCCAAGTCCGCGGTTTTCCGGAGAGCTGTGCCATTACAGCTCGTATCTGCTAAAAACATCTGTTTTGGTTCTGATTATCATGTTTATTGCGCTGAAACCATGCGTTTTAAACCATATGAGTTTAAACTTCTGATATACGGTTTTCTGAGCGCACACACCCGAAGCACACGCACAGAAAGCGGCTGTCACAGCATGTGAGTACTAAACTAAGTTCTCATTCACACACAAGTTTACATTAAAAACACACATGAGTTACAAAAACAGTCGGTTATGTCTGTGAAGGTAAACAGCTGGGAAATAAATTGCATGTTTATTTTAGATCTGTGTGGCAGCAGCAATATACAGTAAATAAATCAATAAATCCACTGCTTGTCGCTTGCAAAAACAAAATAACGGCGCCGTGGGTGGAAACTTACAGATTAATGGGCGGTAATATTATAATGAGATCCCTTTGCCACGTCACCAAGGGAGCGAAATCAGATGCGCTCGTTTTCTCAGACGCTTGCAGAAAAAGGCTTACAAAAACAAAGTTACTGGGTTAATCTTTTTCACGTTTCCTTGGTTGGTAGATGCACCGGGGACCTGATTATAGCACTTAAAACCTGGAAAGGTAAGATTTTCATGATATGTCACCTTTAACACTGTTGCCGCGGGTTGTTTTTCATATCCGCGGGTTTAAGCGACCCCAATAACGTGATATTTAGCCGTGATAAAATGCGACTTTTACCAGGGGAACCCCACCAAAAACGTGTATTTTACCCCACCCCAATGCGATTTTTACCCGGGGACCCCTCTCGAAACGTGATTGGGCTAGTTTTGAGTAGCAATTGGGCAGGTTTTGTTGTGAAAACCTGGCAACCCTGGTTCAGGTTCACTTAGTTTGGTCGAGGTAATGACATCCTTATAGTGGCCATGCGATGAGAAGTCGTGGCCTCGAGATCCTATGTTGAGGGAACAACATCTCTATATATATATATATATATATATATATTAGCCTACATGTTTTTCAAGCTGTTCTACTAAAACTTATCACTCTAATAGTATGAGTTCTATATTATATCCAAATGCTGCTTTGCCAGGCTGCAATGTAAACTAAACACTGTTGGTTGATTAAAATTTTTTTTTAAAGGGGGATGAGTCACTCGGTGTGTCCTCCTGTTTCACTGGAAGTTATTTCAACACACTCCTCATCACAATCCTATTTTATCATTGCTTTGTTCCCCTCAGAAGTCCACATAGATTGCTGCGGTTCTACTGAAGCTGTGATCCGATTGGTCGTCGCTACTCTGGTGGGCGTGGCTACTGTTGCTGTTCTGCTTTATGACATCAGATCCAGAAGATGAGGAGACAAGAAACAGATTTTAATTTTAATCAGTTTTAATCTGTAAAAATGCAAATGGAAAGTTTATAAAAATAAATCACTGTTTGAGGAAAAAATATAACGAGGCAAAAGTATATACCGTAATTTATTATGTAGGAGAAAGATCCTCCCCTGTTGCTTCTATTTTATTATTGATACCTTGCGCCAATTTACGAAGAAGTGACAATTTTGTTCTCTCGAATACATGGGATGGACCATAGACTGTAAAAAAATACTATAGTATAATACTATAGAAAAATAATGCAAAAATATCCCAGTGACCATTGACAACAGGGTTGTCCCGATCAGGTCTTTTTGTGACCCCGATCCAATCCAAGTCATTGAATATTGATTAACTGCCCTGTATCCCAATCCGATACTTGCAATTTCATAGTGCTTGTTGCACACTTAAAGTACATAATAATAATTAATAATAATTCCTTACATTTATATAGTGCTTTTCTAGGCACTCAAAGCGCTTACATAGAAGGGGGGAATCTCCTCAACCACCACCAGTGTGCAGCATCCACTTGGATGATGTGATGGCAGCCATATTGCGCCAGAACGTCCACCACACACTAGCTCATTGGTGGAGAGGAGACAGAGTGATTAAGCCAATCAGCAGATATGGGGATGGTTAGGAGGCCATGATGGTCAGAGGCCAATGGGCGAATCTGGCCAGGATGCAAGACTTGAATGACATTCAAGTCATTAAAATCAAATGTAGGAGACACAGGGACGAACAGAGAGTTTCTTGGGGGCAGGGGCTCAAATGTAAAAAAATAGGCATATATCACTTTAAATTAATGTATAGATTATATTTATAAGCATATAATAATAATAATAATAATAAAAATAAGTTTACAGCATGCTAGCAGTATTCTGCCAAAATAAAAGCTTGAACAAATTCTTCTTCACAAATCAAAATTACAAAAACTATATAACTAAAATTAAAATGGCAACAATTATAAGGTATAATAATGATGCTAAGATGGTAAATCAAGCAATCTTTTCACTGAAAGTAGAACTTGACAGTTTATTTAAACAGTTTATTTAAAACAGCAGCACAGAAATTTTGTGTTAAATTTATTCACATTCTGTTATCAAAAGCAACGGTAAAAATGATATACAATACAAACATGCAGACATGAAGTGCAAAAGTGACAATCACAAACTATGGAAGTATTTTTCCAATTCATTTTCTCCATAAGGATTTCAAATTCTAATGAGTTCTAATGAACCAAACAAACCAGCGCTGCACTGGATCACAATCATAAAAAGCTTGTTTTTGAGCAAAACAATGTGTATGAATTATTTTACACTTTGCACAATGTGATATGCAAATGCCGTAGTGTGTGAATGACAAAACTGTATCAAGTTATGAACCGTATTAACTGTAAAATTCCAATACTGGTAAGTGTAGATCTTCTTTACATGGAAGTTGTCCATTTAATACATTTTGTAAATGAAATAATGACATAATGTTGACTGTCCTGAGAACTCGTGGTAGGTTTGTTTTAAAGGTTTATTAAGTTGTCACTGATTGTAAACGGAGTGTTAAATTGCCACATTGTGTGACATTAATTATCACAAAGCATTGTTGTATGAAATTATCAATATAACCGAATGCTAAATAACTAAATAAATTATGTATACAAATTTCATTTTGTGCACTTTAGCAATGAAGTAACTACAGTGAATAAGCGCCTCCTAGTGGTTCCATCACAACGAGTTTCTTTCAGAAGCTTCACTCCAGAAACATTCAACCTTCATCTGATCTGATGAGAACATCTCAACCTTCAAGAATCAGCTGAAAACTCATCACTTCCACAAGCACTTCACTAATCCATAACCAGAAACCAAGGCACTTATTATAATAAGCATGCTGTAAATGATAAATGTAAATATTATTCCAGGTTTATGAGCTGCAACTACCAGGTAATGTTAGTAATGTTCATCTAAATGTCCTGAATTATATGTGCTTCCAGTAACAGGTTATTATTTCCAGTAAGTGAAGTAAAAAGTAAGTGCTTTATGATTAATAAGTGTGACCTAAAGAAATTTAAGTTAACGCTCAAAAGCACAATCTGAAGCATGTTTTTACTGATTCACGGTGATGGGAAAAATGTTGCAGATATACAATCATCCTCGCAGATCTCGTCAGCTTTTCCCATCTGTAAGGAAACAATGAATCACAGAAGATTACAGAGAGAGAAATGAACAGCTGTTACAGTAACTCAGGAATTCAGCACATCTGTCACCAAGTCTGAAATGATTATTTCCCATCTGGGTGATTTTGATGTCAACTCTACTTAGTAAGTGGATAGATCAGCACATGAAAATAAAAATATACGTGTCCCATTGTTTTTTCAACAAAAGAACAGAAATGCTATTATATTTTCTGATTTAATAGTGATTCTTTGTTTGATGTCTGAATAAATGACCAGAATGAAGTCACGTCACACACACACACACACACACACGTTTCCATGTTTTATGGGGACATTCCATAGGCGTAATGGCTTTTATACTGTACAAACTGTATGTGCTATTGCCCTACACCAACCCTACCCCTAACCCTACCCCTCACAGGAAACTTTGTGCATTTTTACTTTCTCAAAAAAACTCATTCTGTATGATTTATAAGCTTGTTTCCTCATGGGGACCTCAAAAATGTCCCCACAAGGTCAAAATTGACTAGTATTACTATCCTTGTGGGGACATTTGGTCCCCATAACGTGATAAATACCAGGTACACACACACACACACACACACACACACATCTCTGCGCAGTGCAGCTGACAATCTCACAAGTTTTCTACAAAGACATACCAGTACATTATTTTACCTCTTTGGACTTTCAACAGATGCCCAAGCTTGTTTCTCACCTCGTCTCCTTTGAAAAAGAATCACACACACACACACACACACACACACACAAACTATAAACTCTAATTTTGCATAATAAAGACAATATTTTCCTCTCACTATAGTATCTGTATGTAATACTTGCCCCTTCTAAAGATCCCGTGGTGAGCCTCTATAGCCACGAAGAACAATGACACGTATTCCTGTGTCAGGCGAGCCTGAATCCAAAACAAGAGTCTTTAGGGCCTGTTAGGCTAAACGATAATAAAGATACAGCTCTAAAAAGTAGTTTTAAATATTAAAGATTAGCAGAGTCCACACCACAATAATGATAATGGAACAGAGGAACGATATCGTTGGAATCACTTTCAGAAAATGTTTTTCCAGCTGATGAACGATACAAACATTGACAGCCAATCAGAAACTGCAGCGCGTGCTTATAATAAACAGAACAACTGTTCGCTGGTGTGAACGCTAGCTTTCCAATTATAAAACTGTCAAACTTGCAGACAAATACTATGGGTGCTCAGATTAATAGTAGCCTAATCCAAATGAAAACATGGCTTTGTCAGTCATTTTTGTTTATGTGTTGACTAGAATTATAATACATTATATATTATATAATTATAAAATATTACATAGTTAATTTTGTTATTATAATTAGATTTCATTAAAATACCACGTCATCACATCATTTGGTTTTGTTATTTCTCCAGGATCTAAAGTAAAAGATTCTCTCTGCTTCACTGACTTTCTCTGCCTTTTATCTTATTCAGCAGCAGAAACACCTGAAACGCAAGAAGAAAAAAATAAATAAAAAAAAGGAAAAAAAAAGAGAAAACAATAGCTGCTTGAGGGATTTTTTTGGGGGAAAAAAACTCCACAACAGGAATTAACTATGAAAATAATTGTGCATATTAAATTCCTGGATCTCGATAAATTCAGTACAAACAAAATGAAATGCAAAAGTGCTAAATATCAAGTTAATTGTGAATATATCTTTATTCATATAAACTTACATATCTTTTTACCCACACATCTACTACTTTGAAATATAGCTTTCTGCATTATAATATACACTTTTTGAAAAAACTAAAATATTTATAATGATTTTCTAATCCCTTATGATCATTTTACGAGAACTAAAAAAACTATTACAGGTTCTTTACACATTTGCATAGTTATTTTATATCAAATCCTCTGCACTTTGAACTAAAAGCATAACAGATGCATTTAAACAGGAAATAAGAAATGGTATGAGCAGAACAAAACTAACGGTTAAAAAACTAATGGATCACCAACAGAAAAAAAAAACAAAGCAGTTTAAAGTAATTGTTCTACTACTTTGAAATATAGCTTTCTGCATTATAATATACACTTTTTGAAAAAACTAAAATATTTATAATGATTTTCTAATCCCTTATGATCATTTTACGAGAACTAAAAAAACTATTACAGGTTCTTTACACATTTGCATACTTATTTTATATCAAATCCTTTGCACTTTGAACTAAAAGCATAACATATGCATTTAAACAGGAAATAAGAAATGGTATGAGCAGAACAAAACTAACGGTTAAAAAACGAATACATAATGACTCACCATGAACAGTAACATTGAAGGTCTTGGGACTATTGCTACCTCTGATGATCTGTAATTCATAAACTCCAGAGTCTGTGGTTCTGAGGTTTGTGATGGTCAGAGATCCAGTCTCATGATCCAGCTTCAGTCTGTCTCTGAATCTCTCATCAGCATCTTCACACTGAACATCTGTGCAGGTATGACTGCGATCTCCACTGATTTGAGCGATGCGAGTGTCATTGAAATACCAATGAATCATTTCTTGTTGGTTTGTTTCAACATCAGTGTGTAGAGTGACTGAATCTCCTTCCTTCACTGACACTGAGACACTATCTGTCTCAACACCAGATGCACCTGGAGAAGAAATATATTAATAATATTAACTGTAAATCATGTCTGGGAAAGTCAGACAAACATATACAACAGAAAGGTGCTGTGAAAATATTCTTCAAAAGATCAATCAAACTACACAAAAGCATCAATGATTCACACATTCACTCATCATATATGACAAACATACATGTTATTTTGTAGGTTATATGGCGTTTATTGTCTGTCATAATATACACCATACAACACACATCTTGACTCATATATTGCATATTAAAATTGGCATTCTTACGACCAAGGAGTGATCACTGCATACTTTCATACACCCTGATGATGACTATAATTCAAAAGAGTGGAAAATTAATTTATAGCCATTTTCCAACATAAAAAAAATATTCAAAATTATATTTCAATTTTAATTCAGACTACAACTAGTTTATTTTTATTTTTATAATTGCTCAGTCAGGCTGGGAGACTGGCATAACAAGCACACCAGCATAGAATGGGTTGAGCCAGAGTTTGGGTCTTGCCATTTTGTTCTTGGTCTCAACTCAACTCTTAAAACAGTGTAAATGCTCTGCATCTGGGTCTAATTATTTCTGCCACTAGCTGTCATGGGATCTTAACCATTATAAGCTTCGACAAGCATGCCGTCTTGCTCATCGCGTAAATACAAGTGCATACATTTGATATAAATGTATTGCATGCTTTATTTGTATAGCTACATCCTAAACAACAAATTGAGAACAGATTTTTGAATGAAGGCCCGTTGAAATATTTAGTTTCTGTGAGAAACTGATTCAGTGGGTGGAGTAAACATGAATGTTAATAAATCTTCTCTGCAGTGGTCTTGGCTTTTGAACAACGAACAAACGAATGCAATGAAAATGGTTGTTTGCTCTTCAGATCACGACTTGTTTTATGGATTATTTCCATCAGGTAATAAGCCGAACGGACACACGACCACTTAAGTCTCTTAGCTCAACCCCCAGTGATTATACTGAGGTCGTCAAACTGAACATTTTCATCATATGCTATATCATACTACTGCATAAATTGAATAATTGAAAATTACTTCAGAATCCACACCGGAGAGCGAAGTTGTAAATATTCATGTTTACTCCACGCATTGGAAAAATTTTTTCTCACAGGAACTAAATATTTCACAACACCTATGGCTGTATGATGCATTTACTACAAACAATTACTTATTAAGTGTTCAATAGTGTATTTACTTTTTTATTTACACTTTTATTTAATTCTTTTATTTTTTGAACTTGAAAAGATGTTAAAAAGTTGCTAGTTGTCTTGTTCTTAGTTCAAAAAACAAAAATAAATGAAAAGTTGTTGAATGTTATATTTTATATTAGATGATTAATATTTAGGCTACTACCTGTCTGTAGTCTGGATCGGGGTCTTGGAGCATCTAATCTTGACTAGACCTCTGGTTTGAGCAGGGAACTCTAAACTAATCATTATTTTCATTGTTGACCTGAAGAGAAATTAACAAATAAATATCCTACCGTGCAAGAGGAATGTTGAAAACACGAGCAGACTAACGAAAAACATCTTTGTCCTCATGTTTCCTCTCAAATGTGCTTTGGCGGATCTGGACTACAGCTGCAGTGTTATGTAACAGGGTATTATGGCAAGCCGTTTTGACTTTTATTCATTCTCAGGATATGAATCTTGATATCAACAATTCAATTTTTACTAGTTAAAATGTTAATTCTTGATATCAGGAATTAGATTTCTACTAGTAACAATTGCTATTTTTGATATCAGCAATTACATTTCCACTAGTAACAATGTTAATTCTTGATATCAACTATTAAATTTTCACTAGTTAAAATGCTAATTCTTGATATCTCTAATTGTATTTTCACTAGTTAAATGTCACCATATGCTGCAATTCAAAATCAATTGTTGATATCAAGAACTGATTTCTTACTAGTTGAAATTCCAATTTCACATATCAGAAATACAATTCTTACTAGTAAAAAAAGTTATTTTTGATATCAGTAATCACGTGGTTACTAGTACAGATGTCTATTCTTGATATCAACAATTTAATTGTCACTAGTGACCATGTTCATTTCTGATATCATGAATGTGATTGTTACTAGTAACAAAAGTCAACAGCGTTTAACAGCGAAGCCAACAATGTTTAACAGCGGACAGAACTAGGGACTGGGAACACTTTTTATACACACAGGAGGAGGGGATGACGAGACACACCTGGGAGCAATGAAACATCAAGGGAAGGGCTTACCGGGGGATCAGGAGCCCTCCCTGGGCTTACCGGGGGAAACAGGAGCCCTCCCGGGGCTTAGCAGGGAAACAGGAGCCCTTCCTGGGATGAACGGGGGATCAGGAGCCCTTCCTGGGCTGAACTGGGGATCAGGAGCCCTCCCTGGGCTTAACCGGGGATCAGGAGCCCTTCCTGGGCTTAACCGGGGATCAGGAGCCCTTCCTGGGCTTAACGCCCTGCGGCCCAGTCTCCGAAGGGAGGGGATCATGCTCTGCTTCAGTATGTCACAGTACATGTTGGCATTCATGGTTCCCTCAATGAACTGTAGCTCCCCAGTGCCGGCAGCACTCATGCAGCCCCAGACCATGACACTCCCACCACCATGCTTGACTGTAGGCAAGACACACTTGTCTTTGTACTCCTCACCTGGTTGCCGCCACACACGCTTGACACCATCTGAACCAAATAAGTTTATCTTGGTCTCATCAGACCACAGGACATGGTTCCAGTAATCCATGTCCTTAGTCTGCTTGTCTTCAGCAAACTGTTTGCGGGCTTTCTTGTGCATCATCTTTAGAAGAGGCTTCCTTCTGGGACGACAGCCATGCAGACCAATTTGATGCAGTGTGCGGCGTATGGTCTGAGCACTGACAGGCTGACCCCCCACCCCTTCAACCTCTGCAGCAATGCTGGCAGCACTCATACGTCTATTTCCCAAACACAACCTCTGGATATGACTCTGAGCACGTGCACTCAACTTCTTTGGTCGGCCATGGCGAGGCCTGTTCTGAGTGGAACCTGTCCTGTTAAACCGCTGTATGGTCTTGGCCACCGTGCTGCAGCTCAGTTTCAGGGTCTTGGCAATCTTCTTATAGCCTACGCCATCTTTATGTAGAGCAACAATTCTTTTTTTCAGATCCTCAGAGAGTTCTTTGCCATGAGGTGCCATGTTGAACTTCCAGTGACCAGTATGAGAGAGTGAGAGCGATAACACCAAATTTAACACACCTGCTCCCCATTCACACCTGAGACCTTGTAACACTAATGAGTCACATGACACCGGGGAGTGAAAATGGCTAATTGGGCCCAATTTGGACATTTTCACTTAGGGGTTTACTCACTTTTGTGGCCAGCGGTTTAGACATTAAAATTATTTTGAGGGGACAGCAAATTTACACTGTTATACAAGCTGTACACTCACTACTTTACATTGTAGCAAAGTGTCATTTCTTCAGTATTGTCACATGAAAAGATATAATAAAATATTTACAAAAATGTGAGGGGTGTACTCACTTCTGTGAGATACTGTATAGTGCTGTACTACAGGGACGGTTCTAGACCCTTTTAGGTGGGCTTCAGCCACCCTATTTGTCGTCTCAGCCCCCTAAAACTATAATCAGCTATCTGAACGATCAGACCAGTGCTGCTTCCTCATGAAAGTTTATCATTCTCGCTTTTATGGGCAAGATGGCACGAGTGAGATCTCAATGTGGTATTCACGCTGTGATATCCGGTAATTGTGTATGTTTATTTCATACAGTAATACAGTTTTCATAAGCACTGTAAAATACTGTTTATTTAGAGAATTTTTATCTTTGTATCTAATGGTCTCTTTGAGGGCTAAGCCCCCCTGAGGATGAAACCCTAGAACCGCCCCTACATTTAAAATGAAGACACCATTTTATTTATCTCTTTTGAGATAACATGTCTCTATTCCGTTTTATTTTGTGTTCAAAGAGAAACGCCTGCACGTATTTTAAAAGGGATAGTAGAGACAAACACATTTCCAAAACAGAAAAAATATTTATTAATTATTTAATGATTTGCTTTGCAACGATTTGTATCGTGAAAAGCGCTATACAAATAAACTTGAATTGAATTGAATGTGCATAACCGCAGTGTAGCGACAGTAGTTTCATATTAGTAGTGTGATTTAAAATGAAGACACCATTTTATTTATCTCTTTTGAGATAACATGTCTCTATTCCGTTTTATTTTGTGTTCAAAGAGAAACGCCGGCACGTATTTGAGCATGCAATATGACTACTCATTCATGTAGCCTAAATACAACGATATTACAAAAAAAAAAAAGTCCATTAAAACGTTCAAACTTCGTATGACGCATTATTATCTATTTTATTTTTCCTTTTGGTTGTATTTTTTATTTGATGTATTAGAAGCAAGTGTAATGAAACCAAAAATAAACATATGAAAAAACGACATGAAGTTATTTTTTATGTTAAAGCTAAATGAATGCCTTGTTCATTTTTCCTTTAATTATCCGAAGGACTTGGTGGCCAATAAAAAGAAACAGGATAAAATTACTTTTTTTTAACAATTAACAAGAAAGAAAATAAATAAATAAATCCAGCCATAATATAATTTTCATGTTTCATTGACAAAACACATAAATAAAGGAGGAGCCGTTTCTGCGCATGGATGTTCTTCCGTCCCCTTATGAAAATTAACCATGGTTTTATTGCAGTATAAGTGTAGTAACCATGTTTTTTTTGACGTATTGATTACCATTTGTATAACCACAGTTTTACTACAAATACCATGGTTAAACTATGGTTAGTGTAGCAAAACCATGTAGTTACCATGGTTTATCTATTGCAACTATGGTTTTTTGGTTTTATTTGTAGTAAAACCATGGTTAATTTTCGTAAGGGTCTGTTGTGTACAAACATCTGATAGACGTCTTTAAGATGTCAGTTTTACATGCATTCTAAATAATAAACATCTTAAGGACATTTTCTAAACGTCTATTTGACATCTGATAGGAAACGTCCTATAGACGTATTGCAGATGAGCAAACAATAATAAATATGTCTTGCAGATGTAAATGCAGACGTCAGATAGATGTCTCCATGATGTACGTGTGCTATCAGGGTTATTTGCCGTCCGAATCCACATTTACAAGAAAAGGTCAGTTAAAATTTCACTGTTTAAATCCTGTTTGACTATTGCCGTACGGTTGCTGTTATTTGCATGCATTTTAAAGATGTATATTTTTATTACCGAAATGCTGGAAATAAACTATTTACAAGAACAATATTTCATTGCTCCACCACAGCAAGAGGGAGCTGTTAAAACAAACAAAAAAGAGAAATATATAAGTGTGCACATTAAAAATATAAGCCAATCAGCTTTTTGTTTAGCTTTGTTTGGGAACAGGTAAACAGGTTGTATTAAGGAGAGCCTTGAACAGACAGGAAGAGACTGCTGGAGCGCCACCTAGAGGATGAGCATGGAAACAACGCATTCCCAGCAATTTCCTTAAAAACTGATGCCTTAAATGTTGTTTATAATTCACATTCACACATTATTCACAAACATAAATTAATACAGTATTAACAGTCTCCTCCAAACAACAAGCGCTTTTCTTGCATCTTATATATCTAATCACGTATAATCAGTCCTCTGGGCCCAGTTGTTCAAAAAGTTTAATCTGGATCTGAATCCCTCGTTTTACAATTCTGCATCAGGTCATCCATCTTACTTTTGTGCCAGTTTTTAAAGCATCATTGGATTGGACCTGATCCAGATACAAACATCGGACAGATACTGAATTCTCTAAATCCATCAACAAACGCACAACAGAATTAATCACACACAAAATGTTATTTTCATAATACAGAAAATCTGAACTGAAAATACTGTGATGTTTCCTGTTATTAACAGTGGTTTATAAACAAACAAAAGCTTATTTAAAAAGGAATGAAATGTTTCAAAAGTAAGAACATCTGTAAGTTCTGTATGAACATAGTTTCAGAGCTCTGCAGTCTTCAGAAAAACACTCTGAATTTAGACCACAGGTCAGATATCGCGTTCACATCTTATCAGGTGACAGACAGTATTTGAAAATATTATATTACAAAATAATATTATATAATATTATATTATTCTTACAATTTATGATTTAGTCATTTACTAAATATTCAAGAATGAACAACTAAAGCACAAATATGTAACAGTGCAAGAGCATCAAATAAAAACAAACAAGAATAAAATCATATATCCAAAGTTCTGTCATGAAACTCTAGATGGCGCAGTCTGATAGGTCTAACTCAATCTGATATAATGACATCATTATCACATGGCCAGCTGATTGGTTCTTTTCTGTATCAGCAGCCAGTGAGCTCGCTGCTCAACATTCAAATACTTGGCTAGTGCTTGCCGTAGCTGTTGCAGCGCTCTTCAGAAACCCTTCACCATCCCCAGCTCCACCTGTATAGATCTGCTACGGGGTGTTTCATGTATGCTATGGGGTGTATTCATATATGTTATATGTGCAGCAGCAGCAGTATTTTCTTCCATGCTCACAGCAGCATGTCTGTGCATGGATGTATTGGCAGTAGCAAGTCTCGGTACTTGCTCTGCCACAGCAGCAGCGTAGCAGCAGTGTAGCAGATCTATTCTGCCAAGACCAAACACATTAACATTGTCAAGTACATTACCATGCCAAACCCTCCGAGAGTTATGACAGAAATACATTAATTAACCTGAGATTAGTCCTGCAAAATTTTGCAGGTGTAATAACAATCAAGCCATTTTACAGTGTAACATCTTGTAGCACCATAAATCAGTCAAACAGGCTCAAAAGAGTAGAATATCATCAGCACAATATCAGCATCAGTGCAAACAGCAAACTGTTACATCAACTTCATCATAAAGGAAAGCTTGTTTCTCTATTTATGTCAAAACAAATCAGAATCAGAATCAGAAAGAGCTTTATTGCCAAGTGTGTTTACACACAGAAGGAATTTGTCTTGGTGTCAGGAGCTTCCAGTACAGAAAGTACAGACATAGGTTAATTTAAGGTAATAAAACACTAATACTTTCTTATTATTTCTTCTTATTCTTATTAGACTAGACAAAAAAATTATAAATAACAATATAATAATAAAATATAGAGAAAAAGAAAATGTCAACAGACAGAATTGTGAATGTGCATATGTGCTATTTACAGATGAAAACATTTGATAAGTTAAGTTTGATAAGTTATTTACAGATGTAAAGACCTGAGATGTGTTATGTGTTGTTCAGGTGGGATATGGCCTGGGGGGAAACTGTTCTTGTGTCAGGCTGTTTTGGTGCTCAGTGCTCTGTAGCGCCGGCCAGAGGACAACAGTTCAAAGAGGAAGTGTGCTGGGTGTGAGGGGTCCAGAGTGATTTTACCAGCCCTTTTTCTTACTCTGGAGGTGTAAAGTTCTTGAAGGTTTGGCAGGGGAGCACCAATAATCAATAAATGAAAGTCTTCACTCATTAGTTTCATATCAAATAGCACAAATGGCTTGACTTTACACACTCTTGATGTGTTTATTGTTGTGACTAAACTACTGCTGTTCCATTTCACCGGGTTTGGGCAATTTAATCACTTAATCATCAATAAAAGGAAGGTCATCGGTCTCTTCTGAGGGTCTTCCAGTCTCTTATCTGTAAGGAAACAGAAAAATAAATAAATAAATACAATAAAATAAAAAGTGCAAAAGAGAAAATCAAACAGTCTGAACTAATCAAATAACACTGATGCAGCATTATTATTATCATAATGGTGTTTAATAAATTACTCAATGAAGTCATAGTAACAAACATTAAATGATAAGGGTTATGATAAATGGCTTTCTTTTAAATTGCGGTATCTTCTCTTATTTTCCAAGCAACATACACATCTTTTTTGATTTGAGTTTTATTTATTTATAATTTTTTTTAAAGACATCTCTTTAAGGTGTAGTCAGAAAAATTAGAAAGTCAGTCAGAAAAATTAAAAAGACATGAAGAAAATATCAGCTCTGGATTTATAACTGTATTAATGATGTTAATGTTATGATGTCTGAATGAACAACATGAATGATTCCATATCTCACACATCTTACAGTGTTTCTTAATCTTGGTAAGAGGGGCTGATGACGTTCTGAAATAAAACAGATTTTAATTTATTGTAAATCTTTCATTGTCACAGGCAGGTAAGAACCCACTTAGACACGAAGAGCCATCTAACTGACATGTAAAGCAGTTTTACTGAGTTTTTGTGTGCCAGAAATGTGTCTAGACTCTGTCCAAAAATAAATATAGTAGTGCTGTCAAATCGATTAATAGTGATTAATCACTATTCATTATTTCATACTCAAAAACACTCACTTTATGGTAACTTGCAAACAGACGGAATGATAAAAACACCTGTGTGCTCTTATCATAAGGTCCAGAAAGCCAGTTAATCAGATCAGATCTTACTAGATGGAGAAAGTGTTTTTAGTCTGTGCTGACTTACAATCTTACAAGACCAACCAGTCACATTATCAAATTACAAACCTTCTCCTTGTGCTGTTCTTTAATTGCACAGTGTGCAGTGATGTTTATGGTGTATGATCCTGCAAATGTTTCATGCTGTATTTTTAATTATACAATAATTTTACTATTTATCTTTCTTTAATAATATTTATTATTAGTTTAAAGGCTAAGTTTATTTTTAGGTTAGCTTCCAGTAATGCATGACTTCTCCATTTCAGAGTATGTTCAGAATGACACACGGTTTGCTCTTCAGTTTTAAAAAGCACAAGGTCAGTGCTGTCTTTAATACTTCAGTGTTTCTTTTGTAATGCTGTTTAGAGATTAAAAAAGTTTATTGATTTGTAATGCTGTTTAATATTGAATATCTTCAATACCACCATTATGATGAAGGCACATCATACTCCTACAAACACAAAGTTTTTGAGATCAAACTCTATCATAACATCTGCAGAAACTGTATTAAGTTTGCGTTTTCTACAGACACACAAAGACACAGCTCTCAGTACATCCGTTTCTGCCCTTTGTCTGTTATTGTCTTAATGGTAATCAGGCTTTTAGTTTTTTCCATATTATATGAACTGTTTGTGTGATACTTACTCGAACGTCTTTCTAGTTCAGAGATCTTGCGGCGATAGTGAATCACAAGAGCAACTGAAACTACAGCCACAGCCACCAGCAGAAGATCAACAACACCAATCCCTGCTACAGCAGCTGCAGACAGACCTGAACCTGAAACAGCTAAAGAGAGACAGTCATTAGTGTGAATGTGTGTCTGATCTCTAACAAACACTAGAAACATCAGCACTATATAACCTGAGTAAAGATCTGATACCGTAATGATAAAGAGAGACAGTCACAGACTGTATATGTATAGACTACATTTGTATGTGTTTGTGTGTGTGTTACAGTATGTATCCGTAAGGATATTTACTATATAATGTGAAATGCAAGTGGACTACTGTAATATGAAGAGTTACAGTAAGTATACAGTATTACAGTACTGTGCACATTGCTGAAGTTGCAATGTGACCTTGACCATAGTAAAGTAATGATTGAGAACATGGTACACAACAGTGGACCTTATTTCATCAGAAACGTGCTCATGTTCTAGGCCTCTTTTGTCTCTTCTACTGTTTTGCCTCCCTGCTAGAGTTGTAATAATACACTCATGTCACGATTTGATTCAAAGCACGATAGTGAACTCATAATACGATACTATCACAATATTTTAAACCAAAGCAAAGAAGAGTTTTTTTAAAAATATTTTTAATTAATATTATTACTTCTAAGAGATTTGGTAAAAAATGAACAGTTAAAATGTATCAATGATTAAAATGCTAATTGTGGTATGGACTTGGGGTGGTGGACTTGAATTGACTTGAACTCGGTCCTGGTCACCAATGCACAGCGCAATGGTGACACCAGAATAAAAATAGTTATGATTCTGAAGCTGAAAATACAGAATTATGCTTGCACTCTGACACTGACTACATATAAATATGACCTTTTTTTACTGGTAAAATCAGACATTTGGCGTTATTAGGAGTATACACACTAAGCATACTTACACATGCACACACATTTTGTTGTAGATATCTGAAATAAATGAAGGGTAACAAAATGCTTAGTGCAAGTCTACACTTTATAACACGTTTTCAGGTTTCACTGTAATCATAATTGTATAAAACTGATACCTCAGCTTAAATGCACTGGTAAACTTTGACTAAATGCGATTTTTTTATATAATATTATTATTTTTTTTAAATAATAATGTTTTTATAATGTCTAAATATAAATCCAAAAGTAAAAACCTGATAAAAAAAAGCATATTAGTCAGTAGAATTATCCACTAAGTGGTCCTCTGCTGCCATCTAGTGATTATAATTGAAATTTCAGGGAATTTACCATAGAAATACAGTGTTTTTAACCTTTATAACTGTTATAACGGCAACTTTTGCCCGACCTCCATATAATTTTGTATACTTTTTTAGAATCATATGACACATTCGCTTAGCTAATTTTGTGAAGTTTTGAGTTTTCTTTTAGATTGATATGCTTTTGGATACACTAGATTAAGCCCATATTTTAAAAGACCCTGTTATAACTTTCCAAATGCAAAATTTCAACATATTTTTGCTAATTATTGACATAGAGAGTCCAGAGAAGTGTACTGCATGGATTAGCAAAAGTATGTTTTTTAAAGATCTCAAATATTTAACGAATTGTTTGATTGACAGCAGGGGTTCTTGAGGCAAAATAGTTCAGAATGAGGAAATCTAACATATGATTTTACTATTATGTATCTATATGAAACACTGCATGATTACAGAGGCGTAAAATGCATTAGCACCCCACATTGGCTGATTTCTTTCAAATTTCTCACAGACCTTTAGGCCTCCGTTAACTCCGTCTAATAGGTGCTCAAACTTCATAAAGTACGATCCCCAAACCCACTATAGGATAAGTGGTTTGGAAGATGGATTGATGATATCTTGCAGTATTGTTCACCAAACCTCTCTGAGAGACTAGAACAGTTTAAGATACAAATATTATGTTTAACTATTCATATGAAGTGTAGATTTGTGAACAATCTTTTTTTTTTTCATTTAACTTTACTGTTCTCTGTTTTACATTGACAGACTTGATTTACTCACCAGTGACAATGACAGTGAATCTCCTGTTTATGGTGTGTCTCCTGCGGCTGATCTTCTGTTCATAAAGTCCAGAGTCAGTGGTGCAGGTGTTTGTGATGGACAGAGATCCAGTCTGATTGTCCAGCTTCAGTTTGTCTCGGAATCTCCCATCAGGACCATCATATATATAAAATCGTTGCGCTGCTTTATAGATTTCAGCTATGACAATGTCTCCAAACATCCACAGTATCTGATCATCGTTCTGTATTTTAGTAGAATGAATCTGCAGAGTAAGAGAATCTCCCTCCTTCACTAACACTGACTTCACTGCATCTGTCAGAACAAACACATGACGAACAGTGAGTGAGGAACAGCTAGTCAGGCATAAATTATATACACACAGAAAGATTTTTTACATTTCACTTCACAAATCTCACTGAGCCTTGTCTATTATTGTCTCTCAGTTGTTTAATTTTCAATAAATTAATTAAATAAATTTTTTTTCTAAGTTTAATTTCTACAGCACCACTTTACTGGTAACAAAGGCACATTTCAGGTCTAACAAGACCTTTCCATCAACGGAATGACAAAGAGAAGAAGAGAAATGTGTTCATCAGATCAAATGATAATGCAGGTAAACATGAGTTCACTATAAAACTGAACACAACAGTAAATAATGAACAGACAGAGAAATGAAGCATCTGTCATGCACTTTCAAACACATGAAAAAATCATTAGAGTTGAATCCTGTAATGTATGTTATGAATGAGAAGCACCTATACTAATATATGCCAGTATAAAGATCACCTTTAATATCACAGCTGCAGTGTCACTACATCATAAAATCATATAATCAATGTGACAATTGTGCTGTTAATAATAATAGTATTCATTTACAAATCAAAATGTTTCACTTCTTTGAGAGTGACTAAACTAATAGCACCACAAAGTTTCTTAGCCGTAAACAGTTCATTTAGTGCAAAAATTTGTTTTTTTCCCATTAACTATTCACACGTTTACACTGATGGACTCACCACTGACAGTCACACTAAATGTCTTGTGTATGGTGTGTTTGCTGCTGCTGATATCAACTTCATAAAGTCCAGAGTGTTTGGTTCCGATGCTCTTGATGGTCAGAGATCCGGTCTGATTGTCCAGCTGTAATCTGTCTCTGAATCTCCCATCAGGACCATCAGATGTGTTGAAGATTCCAGCCTTTCTGTTGATTTCAGCTATAGGAGATGTCTGCTGTCCAAACCTCCACCGTATCACATCATATCTCTGTATATCAGGAACATCAGTGTGTAGAGCGACTGAATCTCCCACCATCACTGTCACTGGCTTCACTCCAGTACTCACAGCTGAAGAACAAACACAAACAGTTTCTCTGTCAGTCATCGCTTCTATAACCCTGTCACTAAACAGAGGTCTTGTCTAGTAAACATCATGCAGTATAATTTTAATTTATTCAATGGGTTTTAACTAGTCCAAATCAGATGGAGTGAATTTCACACATAATTTCACAAACACACACATACTATCAAAAGTTGACAGTAACAAAACTTTTTTTTTTTTTAGAAAATTAGCTTATGTTTATAAAAGTATTTAATTAAAAACATGAATTAATCTGCTTAGGGAAAAAAAAAAAAATCTGTTTTCTACTTTTATGTTGGGGCGTGTTAGAACGAGCCGTTTTAGGTAGGCGTGGCTGACTCTTAACTTTTATAAAGAATATCTCTTTGGATTTGAGACTTTAGTCTTTGCAACTTTACAGATCTTCTTTATGCACCAAGAGCTTGTAACACTCCAAAGAGAAAGGAAACATTGAAATCGCATCATATGACCCCTTTAAATACACTTGTAAGTCAAATTCTGGTTTAAAAATGTCCAAACACAAGTATATTTCTGCAGAAACACATCAGTCTGATGTTGTTTTGGTACGTAATTGAAGGCTGTTCCACATACTACTGTCTTGAAAGAGGAAAGCAAACTAATCAACTAGTTAGTAAAACAGACCATCACCGGTGCTCAGCTATAAGCTTCACTGAACAGGACACACTAAACACCAGCTTCATCTCCATCAGTGAAGAGAGACTCTGAGATTCTAAGATCTTTAAATACTACGCATTATGCTATTCTTCTGACTTTCACAAAACAATTTACAGCTCATTCAGTCAAACTGATAAGGATTATTTGTAGTGAAACCTTATGATTTAAAATGATTTGTTTAAGTTTAGCATCAGTGTGTAGCGTGACAGAATCTCCCTCCATCACTGACACTGACTCACCAAACACACCTGATGAACAAACAGAAACAGTCAGTCAGACGGAGATTAAACTTATAAAACACTCAATTGTGTTTCTCAATTATGAGTCTTGCCTGCTGATCAGTGGCACTAATAAATGTCTTGTGAACTGCTGCAGTCTACATTAAACAAAGGCATGAATAAAGGTATCTTTATGCACAGATTTATAAACATGTAGAGAGAAAAAAAACACTTAATTATAATGTAATGTAATGCAGTCATTGTTATTGGACAATATACAGGGGTCAGTTCATCTCAAGCGGTCCAATGGAGGTTGATTGACCATTTTTATTTTCCCTAATTGTTTAAAAAATTGAATACCTCTATGTATTGGCATTGCAAAACCTCTTGTTTTTATTTTACTTGGTTTAACCACTGTGGTCATTTTTGTTTCACGGCAAACAACACTTTTTTGAGTCATACATATGTTTACACAAACCTTAACATTTCTCTGTAAAAATTAAGTTTGTGGTTCTTCTGGTTGCAGATGTAGGGATGGTAGAATCAGGGCCGTAGCTGGGGCTTGCGGGGCCCCGGTGCAGGTTGTACCAGTGGGCCCTGTTTGAAATTGTTTAATTTGTATGTTTGTTCTATTTATTTATTTGTGCTATTTACACAATGTTTAAGTTTTTTTTTTTTTTCAAGTTTGTAGGTGTCTAGGTACAGAAAACGAATAATTAAATGTAAAATAGCACTGCATAGTCTTCACTGTACAAATGAAATATACAGTCAAACCAAAATTAATTCACACACTTTCATCATTTCTCACATTATCAGTTTATTTGCTATAGTTTAGAAAATGGTAATAAAATATGACAAGAACTCAGAGTTAAACTGTGTCAGAACAAAATTATCTTGATAATGTCACATAACTTTGACAAAAATGTATGTAATGGATTACAATCAACCAAAAATTCAGACAACTGTTAGTATGACAATATTTACACAACTATCAATACTTTGTTGAACAATTACCAAGCAATGCTTAATTTTGTTCAGTCTGTGGTGTAAAAAGGTTGCATTAGCAATTAAAGAAAAAAGAAAAAAACACTTAAGCAAAACATGGTCAGGTCAAAGTGTCTGAATAATTTTCGGTGGATTAATTCTTGTTAAAACTACAAAGTAATTCAGTCAAGAGCAGCGAGTGATTTTCTTTCTTTCATTTTCTAGGATTAACATTAAGGACACCGACAGCAGCTAGTAAATTAGGCGCGGTCACTTTACGAGACAATGCATCCATTATAATGATACATATCCGATTTCTTTCTCCACTGTTTACTTTCACTTAAGACATAACCGAAAGTTTTTTCGAGGATACTCTCCAAGACGGGTATTTTGACATCATTTTGTATGTATTTGTTGGTACAAGAGCAAGAAGAGGCAAATTCGGTGTTCAAGCGCTTTGAGACGCGTCTCTCTGCGTGCGCCCTGTGCACACAGAACAGCGCGCGCGGGTGCTGTATTGGGCTCTTTCACATCTTTTTCTGTGTGCATGTTTAAACTGCGATTTGTATTTGTTCGTTCAGGTGCAGGAGGACACGAAGGAGGGCTCGGTTCGGTGTTGCTGTCCTTGAGACGCGACTCTCTGCGTGTGCAACGAACACGGCGCGCGAGTACTCAGTTGAGTTTTTCCGCATCTTGTGTTTGAATGCTTTAAACTCTTTTGAATGTTTAAATTGGCAAGGCTTAAAAACACATGCAAATGATAAGCTTTCGTGATGCAACCCGTCAACTGAGCGTCTTTTTAGGCTGGCCGCAGCCAGTCGGCTGAGATCGCCGTGGGGCCCCCCCTCAGCCATGGGCCCCTATAATCGTCACCACCTTTCACCCCACTAGCGACGGCCCTGGGTAGAATTCTGGGGGAAAGCATACTTTATTCATGTGTTTTGAGAAGTGAACAGAAGTAATTTAAGCATGGAAAATAATAACTATAAACAGTATATAGTTTATAATTAGCATACAATATGCTTGTCAATGGGGTCTAAAACCGTGGTTCTCAGCGAGGAGACCAGTGACCACTAGGGGGCCTTGGCAAACTTTCAAGGCGGACCTAATAAATTGTAAAATTATGTAAAGTTAGTTATATTAACATAATCTTGATTAAAATTATGAAAGAAAACACTATAAATAAAGATGTGTAACATTAAACTGACTTATGCATTATTTTTTATTTATTTTTATTACAACAGAAGTATCAGAGGTACATATCAACCTAGATAGAACAGCCTTCAAATATCGTTTTGGGCAAAAGGGGCTCTTGGAGTCATTAAACCTTATAAACGCGAATCATTTAAATAATTTGAAGACATATTAGACCCCTATGGACGTTTGACGAGGCCCCCTGGTGGGGAATCACTGTTTTCGACCTTACTGACAAACATAAGCTGTTCTATGTCAATTATAAACATAATTACTATACTACACTCTAAAAAAATGCTGGGTTAAATACAACCCAGTGCTGGGTAAAATAGGGACAAACCCAGCAATTGGGTTGTTTTGACTCAGCAGTTGGGTTACTACCCAGAAGGTTGGGTTAAACATTTAACCCAACCGCTGGGTCAAAACAACCCAATTGCTGGGTTTGTCCCTATTTTACCCAGCACTGGGTTGTATTTAACCCAGCATTTTTTAGAGTGTACTATACTCGTAGTGCCATACTGTTCACTTTTATTATTTGCAATGCTCATACTACATCTGTTCATTTCTCATGAATAATTTAAGATTTTCCCCAGATTTCTGCCATTTCATCAGAATCTCAGAAACTCAAAATACTGCTATAGAGGATTAAGAGGTCTTACATCTGTGAAAATCACATCAACTTCCTATATGGTCCAGAAATAACCTGAAAATAAAGGGAATTTTAAAATGGCACTCTCTCACAGATTCTTGCTCCCATAAAAACATGAAAATATGCCTCAAAGTCAAACCTTAAATGTTCTGCATGCCCACTATAATTAACTAGGTACTTCCTAAAAACATGACAGCTGAGACTTCAATCCTTCCCATTATAAACTGACCATAAAAGTGGAACTGTGAGCAATCTCGACCATTACATTTGGACTACATTTGAACTGCTTCGTCTAAGAGAAAAGGATGCTGTGGTTTAACCAAGTCAAATAAAAATTCTATACAAAATAAAACACTGAGTGGTTTAGTACATAGAGGTGTTCACTCAAAAAAAAAAAATAAATAAAGTAGGAAAATAAAAAATGCATGGTCGAGCAACCATCTTTACAATTTGTGGATCATTCGAGATGTAATGACCCAGAAAGATATCCTACACCTTGTTTAAACTTACCACAGTTATCATATTTAGAAATTCTGTGAATAAATTAAATAATAATATAAAAAGTGCACATTTACGGTTTGTAGAAACGTGAGACCGAAAGTGCTGCAGCCATGCTAAAAAACACTTACCGCTCGCGAATAAGGGGAACAGAAAGAGTGTAAGTGCTCTCTTCATACTGATGTTGAGTGGAGTGAATATAGATGATCCGTAAAGTGTTCTTCAGCGATCCGTTTTTCTGAGCAGCACTCTGAACCAGATTTTATTATATGAGACGACAGACAAAAAAACAAAGGGAGAAAAACACGCTTTACATAAAGACTTTACACTGATGACAATTTACTGGTGATTTAACTTTATGATATCTATTATGCTGAAAGAGACACTATGTTGTTGTTTTTTCATTTTATTTTGAACAATAGCAAAAATCTCAGTCCAATAGACAGGCTACAATGGCTGAATGTTCCGTTTGTTAGTCAGGATAAGTGTTGAATAGTGCCAGGAACGACCACCACACGCTCAGCCTTTGTTTTATACAATAGCCCAACTATGGTTTCCTTCAAAGAGGCAGATCAGCCACTATTTCTTGTGTATTTAAGTTTTCTTTTGTTGGTTTATTTTCCTTTTTTTTATATACTTAATTAGATATTTAGGTTTAATATGATCATATTAAGTATTGTTTGTGTTATTTGTGTGGTCTTGCTCTCATCTTTTTGTGTTACAGTGCGCTCTGTGGTCTTTTACAGGGCCTGCAGGTGTAAGTGTGTAAAGTGCAGATCAGAGCAGGTGTGGGGTGCAAGACTGAGCTTTTCAAAACTGCAATAAAACAGATGTTTTATAGTTGGGATATTACTTTATCAAGATGTTTCTCAGATGTTTGTACACAGCAGATGCTTTCCAGACATCTAACAGACATATTGGAGACGTATGTGTGCTATCTGGGTGTTTTTAGTATGAGGTGCACTTATGTACAGTTTTTTTTTTTCATCAAAAACAGTCATAATTTAGATAAATGGTCATTTTCTACCCTGATTTTAGCCCTCTGATTTGAAACCAGATAGCACACATACATCTGCAAGATGATTGCTTCATCTGGAAAGCATTTGCTGTGTACAAACATCTGAGAAACGTCTTTAAAAAGTCCGTTTTACATCAATTCTAAATTATAAACATCTTCACATCAAAGACATTTTCTAAACATCTGACCTGAAATGTCCTAAAAAAGTATTGCAGATGAGCAAAAAATACGTCTTCCAGATGTAAACACACACATCAAATACACATCTCTGAGATGTACGTGTGCTATCAGGGAACGCTCCATTGGAAGGGGCGTGTCTGCTGTGAGAACTCAATGTAAACGCCCACTGCTATGATTGGCTAACATGTTTGCATATGAAATAAGCATTACATGTGTAACTCTCAAAAACGTTTACTGTTTTTACCAGCCATCAAGATTCAACTAATCATGAAAAGTGCTGATTATAGCATTATACAGGCCTAAAGAACTACTCTCATTGCATCAAAGGTTTACATTTATTTAAATAGGAGACTCGTTGAGCAGTGTAACCTGTGCCATTGATTATAATGGGAGTTTTGGCAAAAATCAAATATGTATGTAACATATAATTTACAAGTCATTAATGGCTGTATTTACCTATAGTTAAAATGACATATGAATTTAATTTGTAGGATTTCTAATTAGGCACTGAATACAGTAAGCATTAAATAGCTTTTCATCTAATGGAATCACTAGGTACACATAACTGTTTATTGGTAAGTTCAAAGTAGTTCTATCAGTGGCCATTTTTATATCTTTCATAGCAAAACACCCATAAATACACAAAAACACTGGCCAGGCATTTTTTTTTTCTTTCGGATAGAAATCATGACAATTTCAGCAGCTACTTTTCACCTTTTCTGGATGTGATGTCATACACCATAATAAAAGCAGCAGCCACACCCACCAAAACAGAGATGACCAATCGAGTCACAGCTTCAGGAACATGACAACAGAAGGTACAATCTAAGGAAATAAAAGAACAACATGAAACAGAAAAGAACATGTCTACTCAATTAATATTTTATGGGAGAATGTCATTTGTTTTAGAAGGTGAAGTGTGCCATTTCTCTACTATTTGTGTCACACAATCAAATTACAAAATTACTTACTTTTTACAAACAAGTTTCCTGTTTCATCATTGGAGGGAAAAATACATAACCTTTATTTTAATCAAAGCATCTAAGCAGATAAAAAAAGTCTAGATAAGCTGACAGTAAAGTGATGATAAAATTGCTAAAAAATAATACTTGGAATGAAATTTCTCATGAAGGAGCAATCAGTGAAAATCTAAAAAGACTATCACGTGTACCTGGACATGGTTGACAGAGTTCAGTTTTGTTGAGATTTGTGATCTGGTTGGTGAATTAATAAGCCACAACACAGCTGTAAGAATCATCCAGACACTCAACCTCCAGAGGTAGAGAGAGACTGATGCTGAGATCAGACGCACTGATGCTGGACAATAAACTGTTTCCTTTGTACCAGGAGAGAGTCACATGACCCACATTTTCCACTGAACACACCAGTGAACATGATGATGATCCTAAAGATGAATTTTGTGTGGAGTTACTGCTGATGACAAGAACAGGCAGAGGAGCTGAAAAACATGTATGAATTTAAAGGGGTCATATGATGCTATTTTAAAGATAACTCTTAACTTTTATAAAGAATATCTCTTTGGATTTGAGACTTTAGTCTTTGCAACTTTACAGATCTTCTTTATGCACCAAGAGCTTGTAACACTCCAAAGAGAAAGGAAAACTTGAAATCGCATCATATGACCCCTTTAATGAAATAAGAATAGAATGTATCTCATAGCAGCAGTTATGAGGCCATGCATGACCTATATTACACAAATTACAATGCAAAGGATCAAATGAATATAGACGCAGATCTTAACACCATGTGAGATTCAAATCCACAACGTAATGATTAAAGGCCCCGATATACTTCAAACAAAGTACTTTTTCGTTCTTCATTTGGGGGCAAAAACAAGTTCGAAAAGGCTGAGCGACGGTATACTGTTTTCGAACATTCCAACATCCCCGCAATGCTGGAGGCGGGATGTAGACTGATTGAGTATGTAAATATGTGTCATGCCGCTCGCGCGTATCCCCTAAACACAACAACCATGGCGGCTGTGAGAGAAGAACACTTTTGGATGTTGTTCTCCTGTCCGACCTCCGTGGAATAAGTAATGAACTGGAAAAAAAATAAAAATCTCCTGTCAAAGAAGATGGAATTCCAGAATACACTTACAGATTGTGTAATCGCCATGGACTCCCACAGAAAGTTTGCTTTGGTGAGCTGTTTCAAACTGCCGAAACAAACTCAAAATGAGCTTTGTTTCGGCCTGATTTTGTTTGAAATGATGTCATGTCAGTTTGTTCTTCGATTTCGTTTGAAGTATATCGGGGCCTTAAGATCCATGATCCATCCACTGCACCACACTTACAACAACTTCTGTACATTGCCAAAGTTAAGTGTCATTTCACAAAAGCATGGGTAATATACTAATATATATATATGTGAAATCTGGCACACAGATAGAGGACAGTCTCAGCATTAACCACACCAAATTTGGAGTATCTAACTCAAACTCTCTAGCACCACTACTTGTCCAAATGTTCACTCATGTACTAACAACCTTTGAATCGAAAGCTAGAAATAATTTTTTCCTCTGATTCCTTGGCTCAAGACGAATGCACCCTATGATGTCATTTTCCATCATATTTTTTCTGTCATTTAGAATTTTTCGAAAAACCTACTCTTTCAAACTCCTCCTAGATCGTTTTTCTGATTTTTCCAAAAATCGGACCATATCATCTTCAGACCATGTAGACTAAAAAACAATCCAGTAACAGTCAAACCATTTCCAAATAACGTGCAAACGAATTTTTCAAAGAGCTTGCCAAAGTAGACATGAGGCTATATCGCCACAACACTTTAGCATATTCAGACTAAACTTCTTGTGTCATGACAACCATGATCTGAGGTTAACTGCACAGTTTCAGCACAGTGCCACCTAATGGTCAGGAAATATGGAAAATGGCTTTTTTTTTTTTTGCTTATAATTTTTGCTTATAACTTCTGAACAGTTTGGCCAAAAGTCACAAGACTAGTCTCTTTACATTCAGAGCAGCATGCCGAGTTGAATGGTACCATGACGGCCATTTTGGGCATCAGCTATTCTGAATTTTGACAAAAAATTCTATATTTTACGAATGCATTGGTGTATCGTTACAAAACTTGGTATGTGTCTTAGACACCATGCCCTGAAGGCACTCAATATTTTTTGGCAGTGCCACGCCAGTGACGCCACATACCAAGTTTTGTAATGACACACCAATGCATTCACAAAATTATAATGAAATAATAATAAAAAAAAGCCCTAATAACAATTATGCCATAATCGGGCAAACTTCCTGTCCGCCATTTTGATTTAAGTTGAAAACCTACTTTTTCAAACTCTTTGTAGACCGCTGGTCAGATTTTCACCAAATTTGGCTCAGATCATCTTCAGACCATGCTAAAAAAATAATAAAAATAAAATAAAAAATAATGAAAAAAACATTTGATAGATGAAACTGTTTAATTTATCTCACCAAATTTGATGGCATGATGCCAAACTGCATCTGAGGCTGTATCTCTGCAAAGCTTTTACATATTGACACCAAACTTTATGGGCCCTATTTTAACGATCTAAGTGTCCGAATCCACTTTTGCTAGTTTAACGACGGGAAAACGGTTGGCGCGCCCGGGCGCATGGTCTCAACGGGTTGTCCCTGTTCTCTTAATGAGTAATGGGTGTTTTTTTGGGCGTAACGTGCAATAAACCAATCAAGAGTCTCATCTCCCATCCCCTTTAAAAGCCAGTTGCACTCGCGCCATGGCGGGTTTGCTATTTACATGGCGGAATGTAATTTTTAATTTTTAAAAATGTTTGTGTGCTGCTAGACCAGCACGCCCATGGGCGCACAAACGGGCGCAAATGCATTTGCTATTTAAACAACGCAGCGCAGGATGGGAAAATGAGAACTGCGTCGGGCTGAAACTAGCAAAAACACTTGCGCCGCACTGCGCCGGGTGTATGATAGGGTCCTATGTGTGTCATTGTCACCACACACTGAACATTCCACATCAATTTGGTAACAGCGCCACCTATTGGTTAAAAGTTATAAACCATTTATAAGAAATTGTTAACCGTTAATAATGACATTTAAAAAAAATGCTAATGGTTTTTGAATCATTTTGTTTATTGTTATGAGACTCGTCTTGATAGATTCCTTGGACCATGCCGAGAACATTGATACAAATTATGCCATTATTGGCTGAACTTCCTGTCCTCGATTTTGATTGAGGTTGAGAACTTACTTTTATGAACTAGACCGTTGGTCCGATTTTCATTAATTCAACTCAGATCATCTTCAGACCATGCCAGCAAAAAGTTATGGATTTCGTGTCTATAGGTGAAACAGTTTTCATTTACTGCATCAACTAATTCATTGCGTCATTGTCCACTGACCACACCACATCAATTTGGTAACACCACCACCTATTGGTCAAAAGTGATACACTGTTAAATAATTTTGTATATATGTTTTTTTCAGCCATTTTGACTAAAATCATCTTAAAATGTCTTTAATTACTCATTGTTGCAGTTGGTCTGATGCTCGCTGCCATGCTTGTTCCTAATTCTGCCTTTGTTGTGCTTGGTCCCTTAATTGCTGCTTGCAGCTATATTTAGTGACTGTTTCTGTGGGCTATATGCAAACTGTCTGCCATATTGGAACAGTCAAAGCCAGTCTGTGAACCGTTGTGTCTGTTGACTGTGCATCTGCAACCGTATACGGATGTATGAATATCTATATCTGCAATAGACTTCAGCGGATGATTTCACTAAACTAACACAATATAAGACAAAGGCATTAGCTAACACAAAACTAAAAAATGTTACCATAGTTTAAAAACCTATATTATTGAGTTAATACATATAAAAACACAAACCAACACCTGTGAAATCTCATCTCTCACCTGTGTTGGATCAGTGTTCTCCCATTTCTTGGGGAATTAAATTTTTTTCGTTTACAACCAGAGGTCTGCACAATGTTGTGGCATCTTGGAAAACTCATTGATTTTTACTGTGAGTGACGACACACTGACTGTTCCAAGATGGTGGACGCATCAACATGTCTGGAGCGGTCGATTGTGGCATCTACCTATTCACAATGGATATACTGCTGTTGCTCATTCATGTATTGAAGAAAAAAAAAATCTACTGTTTCAATACACTGATAAGATACCTTTTTTTTTGTTGTTGAAGCTTGAAGCCCCTTTTTGAGAAGACAACTTATAAAAAGGAGAACTGAAAAAAATTCCATTAAAATCCAAAAAGGCTATCAAACTTTCCAGAAATTTTGGAAAATTTCCAGTTTTTGGAAACTTTCAGAAAATATCAGGAGTTTTGGAAAGTTTATGGAAATTTCCCATCCCTTTGCTACCCCAAGTGGAAGAATTAGAATAACAAAATTACAAAAGGCAAAAATGCATTTTTACTTCCTGAGGAGACCAAAAAAAGATTGTCTATCCCTTCCAGATCCGGTTTAACAGTTTTTTTTTTAAATTCACCACTGAAAGCATTTTAACAAACCGGATCACTCACCCCTCTCTTTTACATTGCAAAAGATCTATACTTGTACAATGACAGTAAAGTTGAATCATCTAATCTAATAAGCTAAATCTGTGGTATATAATAGAGCTGTAACTCTCTACTCACCATAGACAGTAACAGTGAATCTGTATTTAGTCTCTGAGCTGCTGTTACTGATGGTCACTTCATAAAGTCCAGAGTCTGTGGTTCTGGTGTCTGTGATGGTCAGAAATCCAGTCTGATTGTCCAGCTTCAGTCTGTCTCTGAATCTCCCGTCAGGACCATCATTTGTGGATGAGACTCCAGCGTCTCGATTGATTTTAGCTATGAGAGACCGATTAGTTCCAAACTTCCACAGTATCTCATCAGCTTTCTGTATTTCAGCGAGACCAGTGTTTAGAGTGACGGAATCTCCTTCAGTCACTGACTCTGACTTCACTGCATCTGTATCTGTATCTGTACCACCAAACACACCTGCAGAACAAACAGAAACACCTGCTTACTGACACATCATAAAGGTACAATTTAAGTTGGTTTAATGAAGCTTTAAGTTTGAAGCAGTTTTAAAATAATTACAAATTTGGAAAGCTAGAAACATAGAAAAAAATATAGAATCCGCAGCGTGGCAAATAAATGGCCATGTGGGGAAAAAACAGATATCTATATCCACACACCCTTGTTTATTGTACATTTTGGTTTAGTGTTAAGAGTTACAAAAATCAAAATAGAACAGTGGGGAAAAAAATATTTTATATATATGTATATATATATATATATATACTGTATATATTTTATTGATGTTGGAACTGAAGTTCTTTAGAGCTCCGCACAAAAAGAACATGTAAGTATAAATCATTAAACTTGTCTATAACTCACCAACCAGACAGCAACAGCACAAACAGCGAAGAGCAAATGTTTGAAACATTTTTTTCAGCAGTTCAGCGGTCTGGCTTTCACTCAAGTCTGAAAACCTGTGTAAAGAAAAAGCTGGTGACAGTGCGAACTATTCACTAACTTCCCCCAGATAGAATTAGACCACACCCCATGCCTTCAAACATGCACTTGCAGTGTGCACCAAGCACTTGGAAAACTGAAGTATCAGATTGGGTATTCAATTTTCAATATTCAATGAGTGGGATCGGGGACATTCTTACTGTTGCCATAATAATGTTGATCATTACACTAAATTAATATTGTGTGTGTGATGCAAGTTCAAATTTCTGCTTTAATTGTGCTCGGCAGTTTTGACCAAAAATCTGTATCAAGTTTTTTTTTTTTAGGATTTATCATGTTTTTTTCCCCTGACTGTGCCTTTACATGAATCAGAATGCATGAAACAGTTGCAGTACTACTACATTTTAATCACGATCCAAACAAAATACCAAAACTACGGCTGAACGGCTGAAAATAAATATGACTAAGACAATTTTCTAAAACTTTACAATGAGGTGTCAGTGTATGATATGTACATTGGAGGATGGGAGTGGTGGTTTATGAAAATATGCTTAGGCCCCCCGAAATGCTATAGGACTGGCTCTGCCTCTATGTGTCCATTTTCAGCATCTCTGGCTTCTGTCAACGGCCGTTTACAGTTGGTTTATTTGCCCAGTTAAGGAATTAGTTGTGTGTTATTAATAGTTCTAACAGTTCTCCAAGCATTAGTGAGAGCAGTTAACAGTAACGGTGCATTTTATTAATTTTTTTATTATACGTGTGCGTAATTCAAACCGGTATTTTTGCATACTGATGCATCTCCTCCATTGACTATCATTCAAACAGAACAGCTTCTTGTTTTTCTATGTAAACCTGCACTGCACAGACATCTTTGAGCTTGTGTTTGCATCTCGTGTCTTTTGCAGCGTCATTATAGGCCTCCTTTAAAGCTGCTCTGATGCTGCATTTCACAGGCAAAAAAACAAAGCAGCATCAGATCCGCCTGCGACACTAATGGCTGAGAAGCCATATGTGTAGAACAGGTTTTACTGCCATTGCATGTTCACACAGAATTAGGAGCAGGTAGAGAACGGCCTATTAGCTGTGCTGATAATGTTTGCAATACCAATCTCATTCACTCACATTGATGTCTCTCTTTTGTTCAACCAACAGTCTCATTCTCTCCTTCTCATCCTGCAGACTCTGCATCTCTGATAGTGTTGCTCTCTGCTGCTGCTGGATCTCTGCTGATTGTAGCTGCAGTTGGGATCTTCTGCATCTGCAAGAGATGTAGAAAAACTGATCAAGAAGGCAAGTGTTAGCTACTGACGCTACAGTACATTGGTGAAAACAGGGATATACCTAAATAATAAACCTGAAATAATAAAGCATTTTTATGAAGAGGTTCTGTTGTTTTAATGCCTCTATTATTATTGTTCCAACAGTTCCGACTCGTACAGAAGAGATCACTTACGCTGATCCAACGTTCTACAAAAGAAACACACAGAAAGCGGTAAGATCATTTATAACTGTCATCTGTGTCTTGTCCTATTATATTTATTAAAGCGCTAGCAAATTACATGTTTTTGGCCCATAAGTGCCCAAACTTTCTTTTTCATTCTATAGTATTCAGATTTGTACAAGAAACCCTGTGTGATTCTGGGGAACTTGAGGAGAACAAACTTCATGCATGCAGCAAAAATCCACTGAAACCATTAGCATAAAGCATAAATCATTGCCAATGAGCAAAAAGAAAAAAAAAAGGAAAAAGGAAGCTATAGTTCTGCGAAAAGATCCTGCAGCATAAGATGGTTAGCCAGTCGCTTGCTCTCTCCACATAAAAAACTTGCACATATATGCATTAAATATAGATTTATATGCACGAATGGTAGAAAGCTTATTTTTAAAAACTAAAATATATCTTCACGAGTCTGTGTGGAGAAAGTATTAAGCAAAAAAAGTCGTGAGATAAAGTTTATAAAATGAAAAAAAAAAAAATGTGCAAATGCAAGATATTACAATGGCAAGAACTAAAGTCACAACAGTTTTATTCATTTATATATTTATTTTTTACTCTGAGGTGGAAAGGAGCTTACATAGTTAGGAAATAAATAAGATTATATTTGAAGACAAAGCAGTAAAAAAAACTGAGAAAAATACATATACCCCCAGTTTCACAGACAAGGCTTAAGTTAGTCCCAGACTAAAATGCATGTTTGAGCTGCCTCAACTGAAAATATCTTGCTCTGACATATCTTAAAATATGTCAGTGTCATTGTTCTGTGTCAAGATGCACACCTGTAATGTTTTCTTCTAAGGCATTTTTTTATAAAAGTTGCTTAAATATCTTAATTTAACTAAGGCCTAGTCCTGTCTTAAGCTAAGTGAGAGGTTTGTGAAACCGGGCTGTAGTGTTCAAGATCTCTAATATTTTGCTCTCAGATAAGTGTAAAAACACTTCTAACAGTTGAATGTTAAAGTTCAGTGTGTTTTGGCGAAACCTGCATTGTTTAATAGTCTAAAAGAAAACTGAAGCCTTCAGGTAACCAGTGTGAGAAAAAAACTGCTCAAGCTGATTTGAGCAAGTAAGAGTTGAGTTGAGAAAGAAAATGTGTAAAATAAAAAAGAAACAGAGCAGTCCATGAAAGAAGTAGTTTGTTAAATATTGAGTCAAATCACCTTTATACCTCGTGCAAACCATTAAAAAACAGAACTGAAATTAAACACATGCTTCTGTCTAACAGAGCTGTCACTGCTGTCTTGTATAAGGAAACAGACACAAAGATTGCTTCAGTTTTTGCAGGATAGCATTACTAAAACAATCCAAATAATCAGAATGGGTAACACTGACGTGAAGAACCCCCGAAATGTTTAGCATTCATCATAATTTTGTTTTTGAACTTAGGATGCTGAAGATTATCATGTTAGACATGACATCAGGCATCTCAAACTGAATCTTTATAGTCCAGCAGGGCATTAACCGTGGTAAACTCTTTCATTATCTCCTGGGCATTTGTCTCTTTGTCTATCTGTCTTTGTGTTCTCTTTCAGGAAGTCAAACAGGAGGATGAGACGGTGTATGCACGTGTCATACGAAACGTTGATCAAACTGCTCATTAATGATGTTGTGATTGCAGTCAGTGTACATGCATGCTTGAAAGACGGCTATAACGACGAAGCTGTTAAACATGCAAAAGTGCTGCGTTTACATGATGTTCCAGAGCACTGCTTTCTGCAAAAACCCAGTACGTTTTTTTGAGATGCATGCAAATAGGGTAACTGACTGTAACTCTGAAAATCTATATTACTTTTCTTTTTTTGTGTGGTGCAATTTAGGTTTTTTGTTCTAAGTGATTTTTGATCGATTTGATTGTGATCCTTAACATCCGTTTCAGTTATACTAGAGATCAAACATAAGCATTCGATTTAAAAAAAAAAAAAGCTGATCTTGCGTGAGTTCTCAATAGTAATAGACATATCATACATGAACTCATATTGTACAGCAAATCAAAGCTGATTTTAAAATCCACTTAATTTGTTCCAGCAGCTTATTCTCGCAATTCTCTCTCAAAAGTCATTATTTAGCTGATGGCCATTCTGAGGGACAAATTTAAACAGAAAACGAATCTATAAATAAAATCTACAGAATGACAGTGGCCGTTTAAAGGGGTCATATGATGCTGCTAAAAAGAACATTATTTTCGTGAGTCAGAACTGCCGGCATTGTAGTCTACTCTTCCAGGATCAGGAAACGGTCCTCCATAAAATGTGCTGCACACATCTGAATATTTGGGTTGAAGTGTTCTGGAACAGTGTTGTAAATATAACTTAACCATGATTTCTAGTCCTGTCCTCTTTTGGAAGGCCAAACAAAGTAGTTTCGCTTTCACAACGAAACAGCATCACACACCGCGGCCTTGAGTGAGCCGCGGCGTAGAGTGAGCGGAGGCCGGCTTGAGTGTGCAGAGGTGCGGCCGGCGGATTCGACGAAGGAGCGTCCGGCGGGCTTGCGGCAACCACATGTGACGACCCCGGGCTGGACTCCACTTCGTCCACGGTGAAAGCCGATCCGGCGATCCACAGCGCGAAGTTGATGTATTTCCTCAGCGACCAGCACAGATCAGCTCTAGGCATGACGAAGCAGATATCGTCCTCTTTTGGAAGACCAAACAAAGTAGTTTCGCTTTCACAACGAAACACACAGGGTCTTCACGACATGGCGGCGGCAAAAATACTACAGCGAGAATAAAAGTTACGCCTTCTTTCTTTGCGTGAACATTTGGGCGGTGTTATGCAAATCTTCCCACATAGTGATGTAGATATGTGGGGGTGTGTTAGAACGAGGTGTTTTAGGTAGGCGTGGCTGACTCTTAACTTTTATAAAGAATATCTCTTTGGATTTGAGACTTTAGTCTTTGCAACTTTACAGATCTTCTTTATGCACCAAGAAATCGCATCATATGACCCCTTTAATTTTAGTACATATTCACAGTAAACAGATGCTATTGGTATCTTTTTACAGTATTTTGAATAGAATCATACAGCAGAAGGCCTCATTTAATATCTGAAAAGAAATGTGCTTTTCTTTGTTTTGGCAGACAGCATGTGCATGAAGATGTGTCTATACTGGACGTCTGTGGTTAGTGTAAGCTAGTGTCTGCATGTTTTGAGGTGCGAACAGTTTGTGTTTCGGTGAATAGCATGGACGTCCACAATTTGCATTCCTCTTTATGCGAAACTGTTTTACTGCAAAATAAAGTACATCATTTATGAATGCTGATGCTTGACAAAAAGAGTTGTGAAATAACGCAAAATATCATATAGTATGTGTATGTGAAAAATAAGATATGCATCTGTCTATCGCGGATTGCTATCAGTGGTTGATTTGCATACTAATGCAGTGATTCTGCAGATAAGAGTGTTAGTTTCAGCAGAAGTTACTTCCGGCTCCAGCAACACTTAGAAGTCGTTTCTGAGAAGTTTCCACTATTCTTGATATCACACATATCTGTTTTGTGAAGAACGTGTCATGTTCGTCTGTCAACATCGAGGACAAACAAGGTGAATCATTTTAAGAATAAATGCATTGCAATGAAAAGTTGAAGTTGAAATTGATCATTTTATTTTCATCAATTTTTGGTATAAAAAATGCTATAAATGCTAAAAAATTATTTTCATTATATATATAGATAGATAGATAGACAGATAGATAGATAGATAGATAGATAGATATAAATATTAGAAAGGTCTACAGAAGAAGAAAAAAGTGTTTTTCCTAATGCTGTCATGAAGTGGAAACCTAATTATCCCTTTATTTTGTTCATAAACTGTGGCAGATATAATTCTTAATAAAGTCAAAGAAATTCATTTTAAAATAATTCATCGACATTATCCATGTAATGACTTTATTAGTAAATTTAAAAAAGGGTATTAACCAATATGTTTTTTTTTTTTAAATTTGTTATTTTTTCTTGTAAAGAGGAGTGAGAGGCAATTTTGCACATATTTTTCAGTTTTACTAAATAATTTTGGACCCAAGTTTCATTGTTTATTTATAGTTTGTTACGATAACTGATACAATGGTCTTGTTTATGGACTGTGATACTTGTTTACTGGAGATAGATATTATAATCAAAATTATTATTTAATTTGCTAAATACCATATGCACAAAGCAAAATACATGTCAGCTGTACCAAATGGTAGACTGTTTTCCACTGATTTAAAGCTCTTATATGATTCTTTAATCTCAATACAGAACAATCGTAAAGCTGTTAAGACATCTTTGCTGCTGAAAAAGAATGTACTGGATGTTCAGATGAAAAGGCTTGGCTTTCATTGTTTGATTGGTTTCTGTTGGTTTATAACTTTGTATTCCCCTGTTATTAGCAAAAATATATAGTAATATATAGTATAATAGTACTATATAATAATAGTAAAAAAAATGCTAGAAAAAAATAATTTAAAAATACCATGTTCTTAAACTGTTAGACTGGCGCTCTCTACTGTTCACACATTAGAATTGTCCTCTACAAGAATCGCTCTACTTCTAGCTATAAATAGAGCGTACAGTAGAGCAGCAAATCAATGACACACAATGGATCTTCCACATTGGAAACTTTATGAAAATTAATAAAATGCTGATTATTCACAGACACTCTTGTGTACTGTTGGTGTTTTTAAAGAACTCGGGTCTAAGGATGGTTTTATCTGCAGTGCAGATTCGTTCATAAATAAGTTTATAGATAAATAAGTTAACTTAATAAAGACTATCTTAGTTAAGGATACATTTGTAGGTTTGATTTCAAATGACTGTAGGTAAAGATTCATTTCATCTAGTGCTGCTCCAAACGATTCAGTGCGTCAGAGCAGAATGATTCATTCAGACTGAATCGCGAGTCACTTTCAACCGCTCTGCTTATCTGTTTGGCCAATTCATTGAAAAGAGCCGACTCAAAAGAGTGATTCATTCACTAATCGCTGGTTCTGATTCTAAACAGCCGACAGAAAATACCGGAAGTGCCGCTGCAAGATGCCGATTCCGCATTTTTTCCGCCAGCCCCTGATAACCGAGAGAATTTATTTCGCATAAATCAGCTAAAGCTAACAAATCACACACAATCCCTCTCCAAACACGTTCAGATTCCCCTGACATTTTGCGTCGATCGAACTCCCGCTGTAATGACGTATAGCTGTTCTCACTGTCCAATGGCGTTTTTGTTTATGTATATAAAATTTTGCCAGCAATATGAATAAATTACCAATGTATTCATTTTGCGTCGCTTCCGTCTTCATATTCCCGCTGTAATGACGTATAGCTTTTCTCACTGTCCAATGACAGTGCGTGTTACATTTACAAGCGAGAGAGGGGTTGGCTCTATAAAATCGAGGCGAAAGTTGATTGGTTGCTCCCACGTGTGTACTGTCCAATGGCATTTTTTAACTCGATTGACAAATGGATAAAGAAAAGCAATGGGCAAATAGAGAGAGAAAAGCGATTTAAAATGTGCATTTAAAAAGATTTATTCATGTACTTTTTTATTGTTTTATTAATCCACGTTTTAAAACATGAATTAAATAAACAGTTTTAAATGTGTCTATTTATACATTGCATTTTTTTTTAAATAATTGTTTTATTAAACTACATTTAAAAACACGAATTAAGTAAACATCTTTAAATATGTCTATTAATTTGTCCATTTAAAAAGTGATTTATTTCTATACATTTTTATGTTTGAATTATTAAATCAATAAATTGATTCTTCATTTTATTTTTAAGTGGCACTCTCTGTCCTCCACCCGGGGCTAATAAAAGAGTGGAAATTTTAGGTCCTGTGTACCTTCACTCTGTCCTCCTATTGTCTGGGCCTGCTATTAGTGTGTGTGTGTGTGTGTGTGTGTGTGTTTATGTGTGTGTGTGTGTGAGAGAGAGAATGTAAGAGTGTGAGTTTTGTGTTTCTGCCCCTGCCATTCCCGCACAAGGTTGTAGCACTTTAATTCATAAATGTGATCTAACAAAGGTAAAGGGCAAATTTTGACCATACATGCTGTTTATATTGCTTGTAATTGGGATGAAGTAATCATCTGAGTATTTTTATATGTAATTTTTAATTTTGTTGAATTAAAGACCCAAAACTGTAGTAACAAAAAATATGACCACACAAGGGTTAACTGCTCAGGACAAACAAGGGACTCATGAACATCCAGCACAAAACACAAACAGTCATTGATCTTCAAGGTAACAACACAGTATCAAGAGAATGTCAAATTTTAAACTGGTTAATTTGTGTAAAAAGCTATTATTTTGTCTTGTGGACAATATGTAATCATCTGTTATGTAAAGTAGCTTATTCAAGTGAGTGCTACAAGGTTGTAGCACTTTAATTCATAAATGTGATCTAACAAAGGTAAAGGGCAAATTTTGACCATACATGCTGTTTATATTGCTTGTAATTGGGATGAAGTAATCATCTGAGTATTTTTATATGTAATTTTTTAATTTTGTTGAATTAAAGACCCAAAACTGTAGTAACAAAAAATATGAACACCACACAAGGGTTAACTGCTCAGGACAAACAAGGGACTCATGAACATCCAGCACAAAACACAAACAGTCATTGATCTTCAAGGTAACAACACAGTATCAAGAGAATGTCAAATTTTAAACTGGTTAATTTGTGTAAAAAGCTATTATTTTGTCTTGTGGACAATATGTAATCATCTGTTATGTAAAGTAGCTTATTCAAGTGAGTGCTATAAAAAAAAAGCATGCAATATGCGTATTTAAAAACAAAAAGGTTCTGCAAGGTGTATGCAAACTTAAACACGCTATACAGTATACTCCGCTATACATAAAGGCTATTTTGAAAACAACAAAGTGTGCACTATGCTGATAAAATATTTTAGAGATGAGCTTAACTGATCAGCAAAGCTGAGCAAAACTATTAGATAATAACATCATAATATAAAATTAAACATTTTAATTCCATCATTTTTCATGTCCCTGAATTTAACATTTTAAAACTGCGGATTTTTCATGAATATTTCTGTGTATGAATTATCAGTGGTTTAAGTGCTTTGACTACAGACTTTAGCGCAGCTGTAAGAGAAGAGAATCTGGGAAGCCGCTGGACATTCATTTGTTTTGCATCAGGCTCAAAACGGTAAATACAAATAATTCAAGCTGAAGCGAGAAATAAAATAAACCAGACACAATCAGAAATCAATTCAATAAGCTCATACAACTATAATAAATCATCACCAGTAACAGATTGATTACATTTACATTAACAATCAGAGAAACAGATGAGCAGATTCACCTCAGATACTAAAAAATATAGACAGATACAATGTCAGTGCAATTAAGTGCAATCAATTTGTATAGCATAAAAATAAGGCGCAGTTCCTAATATAAGCAAATAGAAAGGAAAAATAATATAAAAGTTAACAAACGTGCCTTGCAGTAAAAGCGTCACAACAAACTTTTCACAGAGATTAACAATCAACTGGACAGTTCTTGAATTAAACACAAACTCGCATGTTTCCAGACATTTCTAGTAGTGAAGAAAGTGTCCCATGACACTTAAGATTAAACATGCTTATGTTATATGAAAAACACACATCAAAGAGAAATACTGTCTCTCATAAAATACATGGCTAATGATGAACTAATAAAATAGAAAGCAGTTTATCCAGTAGGCATTATATGGAATGATTAATCTTTATGAAAAGTGAAATGTCAATTCAATTGACCTGCACACATATGATTTTAAATGAGGAGAAATATGACATTTATTGCTAACAGTTGTTACTATGCTGTTAGACAGACAGGTGCCTCTCTTAGCTTACATTATCAATGCATTAAAGGCATAGTTCACCCAGAAATGACAATTCTGGCATCCTTATTCACCATCGAGTCGTTCCAAACCTGTATGATTTTTTTTCTTGTGCTGAACACAAAGGAAGATATTTTGGGTAACCAAACAGTTGCTGGTCCCCATTGACTCCCATAGTATTGAAAAGAAATACAATGGGGACCAGCAACTGCTTAGTTGCCCACAATATCTTCCTTTATGTTCAATAGAAGCAGGTTTGGAACTCGCGCGCGAGTAAAGGATGACTGTGAATCATTTTTGGCTGAACTATTCCTCTTAAAGGGAATTACTCACCCTCGTGTTGTTCGAAACCCATAAGACCTTCGTTCATCTTCAGAACACAACTTAAGATATTTTCGATGAAATATGAGGGCTCTCTGACTCTCCCATAGACAGCAAGGTAACGACCACGTTCAAGGTCCAGAAAAGTACCAAGATGATCGACAAAGTAGTAGCTACGAGAATACTTTTTTTGCGCAAAGAAAACAAAAATAATGACTTTATTCCACATTTTCAAGCGTGTGGCGGTGCCGGCGCTGACCCAGATCCGGTGTGATAGTCTTACGGGTTTGGAACAACACGAGGGTGAGTAATTAATGACAGAATTTTCAGTTTTGGGTGAACTAACCCTTTAACGCTGAAGAAATTGAAGGAGTTCAACTGAGAAAATTATAGACACAAATATAAAAAAAATTTTTTCCGACAAGTACATTGGTTTGTCTTTCAGTTGACTACAGCTTCAGGATGGTTTTGACGTTCAAAGCTCCACCCAATCACATCTTATCTCTGTGAGCTCACATTATGACTAATAGTTCCAAACTACATTTCAAGTCTGGAGGAGACTTCCTGGAAAAAGTGACAACAAACAGTACCAACAGTTCAGTCATACATTTTGTGTTACTACACGACTAAACAGCGGTCACTCTAATAAAAGCCATTGTTCATTTGTAGAGGTTAGGTTTAGGGTTCTGAGTTTGTAAAATTGTGTTTTCTTAAATATACTGTTGATCGTCAGTGATCACATGACTTCCGTTTTGTGAGGTCTTGTTTTTTGGGGAAACGTCCCGCCACCTTTCTACATACAGTTAAATTAAAACAACATCCAGTTGATTTCTTATAACTGGAAATCAGATTCATCAAGACGCATGGACACGTTGTACATCTTGCATGTTTAACAGTTCCATTTCAGAGAATTTAAGTTGAGACATTCTGTTGAAACTATGTAAATAATCTAATAATACAACGGGAACGCATTAGACACTCACCACTGACACTGAATGTCTTCCTAATGGTGTTGATGCTGTTGGTTATTTCATAAACACCACTGTCTGTGCTTTTGATGTTTGTGATGGTGAGATCTCCAGTCTGACCGTTCAGCTTCAGTCTGCCTCTGAATTTCCCATCAAGCTCATCATCATACGTTGTGGGGTTATTGTTATTTCTTACTCTAGCTATGAGAATCTTTTCAAACCTCCAGTCTATCACATCGTCTTTCTTTATTTCAGTAAGACGAGGGAACAGAGTGACAGACTCTCCCTCGTTCACTAACTTTGTTTCACCAAACACACCTGGAAAACAAATAGGAACAGTTATCTGGGAAATATGTTTTTCAGGCTGAGGCACCAATGCAGATCTGAATGCTATGTTACATTCTCCACCTGAATACATTTTGAGGGCAGCAGAGTTAAATTTCTACTAATTCCTACCAATAAATCAGTACTCTAGTAATTAAATATTTGCTTGTTTGTCACCAAAGGTCTATGGTTTGTTGTGGATCATTGTTGTAGACCCTTTTGCTGCCTCAGAAGTCTGTCTGAAATACCTTTGTATGCAAAAGCTGCCTTAGATTTGGGCAGTTATATCAAATTTCAGTAAATATTTAAGTCAAATCATAATAATCCGAATAGTTTAAAATCTGGATTTCCCATTCTGTGCTCTTAAATTGAAACTAACAGGGTTCCAAAAGAAACTGATATAAATATATTTCATATAGGAATGTTAACAATTGATCAATATGTATATTGACAAACATCAGCATCTGCATAGCCAAAGCCACAAATAAACACTAGGATAAACACCTATACGGAAATAATACTAATAGCATAGCCTTAAAAAAACACGGAATTCATTAACTTAACTATAATATACATCTTTTAAAGTGTATTACACTTGAATTATAACGCAATATAGTTACAAAAAAATTACAAATTATTTTTTTTTTTTACTATTTTACAAAGAGAAACCGAAAGTGTTTAAGAAAGAAACATAAATATTACCTTCCATAGAGAATAAGAACATAAAGTACAATGAGACGCTTTTCATACTGCTGTAGAAATCTGCAAAAAGGGAGTTTCCGAAGACGTTCAGTGGATATTATTTGTAATCTGCTCCGGAGTGTTTGTAACGTTAGGTGTCACAATCAAACCGATCGACAGAATCAACGACTGAAAAACAGACCGAAGACCAACGAAGAAGCTTTAAATCGACTGAGAATGCTCTTGATTATATCTGAGTTTAGAGTAAAGAGTTTATGGGTCATTATCTTTTATTATCCTGAAAGTAAAAGGCGCACAAACGCGGCCGCGTCTTCTTTTGATATGATTAATGATGATGAATGGATGCATTACCGCCACCTACCGGACTGGAGCAGAAACAGCAGGAAAGAAAGACGAAGAAGAGAAAAATAACCTTTAATTAAGTTTTAGTTTTTGTCAAACATTTCTTGGAAAGAGACAGATGGTTTGTTAAGGTTATTAATTTGACTATTTGAAAATCTGGAATCTGAGGGTGCAAAAAAATCAAAATATTGAGAAAATCGCCTTTAAATTTGTCCAAATGAAGTTCTTAGCAATGCATATTACTAATCAAAAATTAAGTTTTAATATATTTACAGTAGGAAATTTACAAAATATCTTAATGGAACATGATCTTTACTTAATATCCTAATGATTTTTGGCATAAAAGAAAAATCTATAATTTTGACCCATACAATGTATTTTTGGCTATTGCTACAAATATACCCCAGCGACTTAAGACTTTTGGTTTTGTGAAAAAAAAGGTTTTGTGCTCCAGGGCCACATATTGTATTGCAACAGAAAATGAAATAATGCAATATGATACAGAAGTAGAAATACTGAGAAAAAACAACAACATATAATTGTTTTAATGAATGTACAGATGTTATTTAAAAGTGTACAGTTTATGTAATTTCCTTTTTTTAAGTTTAACCGAAGAAAATGCACCTTCTGAAGCTGCTCATATTAGCCAATTAGAATATTGCTTAAATGAAGGGAAGTTTTTCAAAGAGAAATGGCGCAAGATTCCTGTTGACCACTGTGTTGCAAATACAGGAAATGTTTGGTGGAAGTTACTGCAGCCAGAGCAGGAACAACCACTGAAAAATTATTTTCTCAAAGCCATGACTTCTCTCTCAAAGTCAAGAAAACATACATTGTTTGTGTTCCATTTAAATTCTATCACTAGTTTATGCTGAAATTTAGGTAGAAGTAAATTAGGTTCCCTTTCTTTGGCCTAAAATTGCCTCTTGCAATATTTTTCATTTGGAAACTAAGAAATAAGCTATAGTATTCGATTCTAGACTCGATTACTAAATTAATCTAGTCCAAACAAGATTGGGAAAGGGCGTAAATCAATACAGTATCATTAATGTGATGGCAGACAGCTCTGTGAAAACATGAGAGAATGTGGTTGAGGAAAAAAAAGAACAGCATGAGAAGTACAACCCACAACAGACACGCACTAACACAGACTGCAGCAGTTTACATCTCAGTGACAATAGACACTCTACAGGACTTTTATTTCTCCTGTTCTCAGCTGCTGAAGAAGATGTTTCACTTGTTTGTTTTTTGCAGTTTGTGCTTTTGGCATCTGGTTGGTAAGTTCGAAACATTTTTATAGTTTCAATTGTACCAGACTCATAAAACAAAGTATGATTTCACGGTTAGATCTCGTCTGTGTTTGGCCTCACATTCAGTGCATTTTCTATTTCTATCCTGAATGATGAAATCGGAAACCGATGAAGTCGTAGTGTTCTAAACATCGGTCGGCTTTTTAAGCTTATGTCCAATCAGAATTTCAGACTGGAAAGGGTATAAACTGTATTTAAAAATGTAAAACCAAAAAAATGGACTTTCCTACATTCCAAAAGCCAAATGTACAGATACGGCAGTATTACTGACTTTATTGATTTAAATCAGTTTAGTCAGGTAATATACAGTTTATGAGACTGTATAATAATGTTCATTCAGCTCCTCTAGAGAAAACAAGTGTCTTTCTTTGCTTGCTATTGAAATAACGGACCATTATAAATGCCAGTCTGAAAGAAGATCATTCTGTTGTGTTTTGATGAACACTGAAGAAGCCTGTTAGCCAAAACATGTGTATTATTTTATGCCCTGTTGTGATTTACTAAATATCTTCTGAAGGATATCTTGTAGAGTACACTGTAAAAAATGACCGTGAATTGAATGGTAGTTAATGAAATTACGGTATTTAACTGTAAATTTAAGTTTTACGGATTTTTTTTTACAGTGTACAGAGCTTTTTTTGGGGGGGATTTTGTTGAACATGAAAATAATCTTGTGCTGATAAAATACTGTGAGAAATGAAACATGCACTAATGAAATCACAGCAGCAGAAGAACTAGTTTGTTGTCATTTCAGAGTTTTAAAAAGTTGCCTCATGTGAAAATAGTGCAATAGAAAGGTGAAATTGAGAGATCTGTGTGTTTGGTTCATAGATTTTTGGGCACCAACTACAAACAGTGTTCACTCAGACTATAAGATGATGACTGATGATGAGGATCCTGTATATCTTTGCGATGCTTCGCATAAATCTTCATATACAGTATACGATGCCCTGACCTAATGGTTAAAAGTTTTGTTTTCAGCAATTCTACTTGCCTAAAATCATCACCAGAGAAGCTGATGTCCAGTTAAATGTACTCAAAACAGATCTGTTTTATTTCACTTCTGATGTTTAAGTTCAATGAGAGCCGGTGCCAGTGTGGTCTGAGCTGAACTAGACTAAAATCAGCTCCAATAGTCACTTTTTTAAAGGGTCTCACTTCATTGCAGTGTTCAGAGTCTCACTTTAATGTCAAAGCCAAAAATGAAAGTTTGTGATCATTTAAAAACTACAAGCTTGAAGATAAACATTGATTAAACCAGTGTTAAGATATTTATTTTTACTTTAACAAGGACTAATGTGTGACTGAGAAACTGTCTGTTTTCCAGTGTTTGGTGATTCAGATGTAGTGAGGTCAGTGTCAGTGACGGAGGGAGAGTCAGTCTCTCTAGAATCTGGTGTTACTGAAATACAGACACGTGATCTGATAACATGGACTTTTGGACATCCAGAGACTCGTATAGCTCTAATCATTGAAGAGAGTGGAAACTTCTCTACATCTGATGGTGATGCTGTGGGATTCAGAGACAGACTGAAGCTGGATCATCAGACTGGATCTCTGACCATCACAGACACCAGAATCACAGACTCTGGACTTTATACAGAAAACATCAAAGGCACGAAACAGACCACATACAGATTCAGAGTTACTGTCTATGGTGAGTCACAATTATACAGGTGTGCTTGTTCTGTCTATACTATTTATTAGAAAATTTATCTTAATTTCAAAATCTTCTTACCATTGGCTTTACTTTGATGATTTGGCCTTCATTCCTAAAACATTTGATGGTCCTCCATCACTCCCACAGCTTAAGAACAAATGCAAATACAATTTTTGTAATACCCCAATTCCAAAAAAGTTAGGACGTTTTGCAAAATGCCATAAAATCAAGAATATGTGATTTGTTCATTCTCTTTAACGTTTATTTAATGGATAAAAGTACAAAGAACAGATTTCCAATGATTTAACTGGCCAACTTAATTGTATTTTGTTAATTTGAACAACTTTTGATATTGATAGCTACAACACACTCCGAAAAAGTTGGTACAGAGGCATGTTACTCTGTCACACCAACTTTCCTTTTAATTACACATTTTAATAGTCTGGGAATAAAGGATGCTCGCTTGATACAAGACTGCTCATCACTTCGTAGTCATCGTTGTACTTCTTTTCATGCCAGGTCATACATTTTCAATAGAAGACTGATCTGCTGGCCAGTCAGTCACATCCATACATGTTTACAAAACCACACTGTTGTAGCACATCCATTGTATGGGTCAAAATTATCGATTTTTCTTTTATGCCAAAAATCATTAGGATATTAAGTAAAGATCATGTTCCATGAAGATATTTTGTAAATTTCCTACCGTAAATATATTAAAACTTAATTTTTGATTAGTAATATGCACTGCTAAGAACTTTAAAGGCACAATCACAGCAGCAGAAGAACTAGTTTGTTGTCATTTCAGAGTTTTAAAAAGTTGCCTCATGTGAAAATAGTGCAATAGAAAGGTGAAATTGAGAGATCTGTGTGTTTGGTTCATAGATTTTTGGGCACCAACTACAAACAGTGTTCACTCAGACTATAAGATGATGACTGATGATGAGGATCCTGTATATCTTTGCGATGCTTCGCATAAATCTTCATATACAGTATACGATGCCCTGACCTAATGGTTAAAAGTTTTGTTTTCAGCAATTCTACTTGCCTAAAATCATCACCAGAGAAGCTGATGTCCAGTTAAATGTACTCAAAACAGATCTGTTTTATTTCACTTCTGATGTTTAAGTTCAATGAGAGCCGGTGCCAGTGTGGTCTGAGCTGAACTAGACTAAAATCAGCTCCAATAGTCACTTTTTTAAAGGGTCTCACTTCATTGCAGTGTTCAGAGTCTCACTTTAATGTCAAAGCCAAAAATGAAAGTTTGTGATCATTTAAAAACTACAAGCTTGAAGATAAACATTGATTAAACCAGTGTTAAGATATTTATTTTTACTTTAACAAGGACTAATGTGTGACTGAGAAACTGTCTGTTTTCCAGTGTTTGGTGATTCAGATGTAGTGAGGTCAGTGTCAGTGACGGAGGGAGAGTCAGTCTCTCTAGAATCTGGTGTTACTGAAATACAGACACGTGATCTGATAACATGGACTTTTGGACATCCAGAGACTCGTATAGCTCTAATCATTGAAGAGAGTGGAAACTTCTCTACATCTGATGGTGATGCTGTGGGATTCAGAGACAGACTGAAGCTGGATCATCAGACTGGATCTCTGACCATCACAGACACCAGAATCACAGACTCTGGACTTTATACAGAAAACATCAAAGGCACGAAACAGACCACATACAGATTCAGAGTTACTGTCTATGGTGAGTCACAATTATACAGGTGTGCTTGTTCTGTCTATACTATTTATTAGAAAATTTATCTTAATTTCAAAATCTTCTTACCATTGGCTTTACTTTGATGATTTGGCCTTCATTCCTAAAACATTTGATGGTCCTCCATCACTCCCACAGCTTAAGAACAAATGCAAATACAATTTTTGTAATACCCCAATTCCAAAAAAGTTAGGACGTTTTGCAAAATGCCATAAAATCAAGAATATGTGATTTGTTCATTCTCTTTAACGTTTATTTAATGGATAAAAGTACAAAGAACAGATTTCCAATGATTTAACTGGCCAACTTAATTGTATTTTGTTAATTTGAACAACTTTTGATATTGATAGCTACAACACACTCCGAAAAAGTTGGTACAGAGGCATGTTACTCTGTCACACCAACTTTCCTTTTAATTACACATTTTAATAGTCTGGGAATAAAGGATGCTCGCTTGATACAAGACTGCTCATCACTTCGTAGTCATCGTTGTACTTCTTTTCATGCCAGGTCATACATTTTCAATAGAAGACTGATCTGCTGGCCAGTCAGTCACATCCATACATGTTTACAAAACCACACTGTTGTAGCACATCCATTGTATGGGTCAAAATTATCGATTTTTCTTTTATGCCAAAAATCATTAGGATATTAAGTAAAGATCATGTTCCATGAAGATATTTTGTAAATTTCCTACCGTAAATATATTAAAACTTAATTTTTGATTAGTAATATGCACTGCTAAGAACTTTAAAGGCACTTTTCTCAGTATTTTGATTTTTTTTGCACCCTCAGATTCCAGATTTTCAAATAGTTGTTGTATCTCGGCCAAATATGGTCCTATCCTAACAAACCATACATCAATGGAAAGAAAATCAATGTAGAAATGTCAGTAAAAAAAATTGACCACCCTTATGACTGGTTTTGTGGTCCAGGGTCACATATGTATATACACATGCCAGTCACCCATGCCGTTTGCACTGATAAACCCCCATACCATGACAGATGTTTGCTTCTTCATCTGTCGCTGATTAAAGTCTGGATGCTCCCTTTTATCTTTGCCACTGAAAATCTGAAGTTTGTTTTCCCCTCTTTTGGACCATCTGAGATGAGTTCGGACCCAGAGAACTCATTGGCGTCTCTGCCTAGAATTGATGTATACATTTCTCCTAGTGTAAATAGAGTTTCAAGTAGCATTTCTTAATGCAGACTGTGGTTTTCCATAGTACTCCCGAACACATGTGGCTATATTTAACACAGCAATGCCATCTGAGAGCTCAAAGGTTGCATAAACCTCAAAGGTGAGGTTTCCCTCATCACTCTACGCATACTGAGATTTCTCTGGATTCTCTGAAACTCTTCACAATATTATGCATGGTACAGAAGATGGTGAAATACCTAAATTCTTTGCAATTTTGCATTGAGAAATGTGATTTTCTGACAATTCTGTCATGAAATTTGGCACAAAGTGATGAGCCGTGATCCAGCTTTCCTGGCGAAGACTGAGATGCTCCTTTTACACCCAATCATGACCCCCTCACCTGTTACCAAGTTCACCAGCTTATCGTGGACTGTTTCAAAACAGTTTAACATGGAAATTCTATGATCTTTTCACTTTTATTATGCCTCTGTGCCAACTGTTTTGAAGTGTGTTGCAGCCATCAAAATAATAATAAAAAAATAATCATTATATTTACAAAATACATTTAAAGGAACACTCCACTATTTTTGAAAATAGGCTCATTTTCCAACTCCCCTAGAGTTAAACAGTTGAGTTTTACCGTTTTCGAACACTTTTAGCTTTTGAGCACTTTTAGCTGTAGCTTAGCATAGATCATTGAATCTGATTAGACCGTTAGCATCTCGCTCAAAAATGACCAAAGAGTTTCTATATTTTTCCTATTTAAAACTTGACTCTTCTGTAGTTACATTGTGAGTCTACAGAAGAGTCAAGTTTTAAATAGGAAAAATATCAAAACTCTTTGGTCATTTTTGAGCGAGATGCTAACGGTCTAATCAGATTCAATGATCTATGCTAAGCTACAGCTAAAAGTGCTACCGCCAGACCCGGAGATCGGCTGAATGGATTCGAAAACTGTAAAACTCAACTGTTTAACTCTAGGGGAGTTGGAAAATGAGTCTATTTTCAAAAATGGTGGAGTGTTCCTTTAAGCTGGTCAGTGAAACATTGGAAATCATTTCTTTGTACTTTTGTCAATTAAATAAAGGTTAAAGAGAATTAACAAATGACAGATTCTTGATTTTACTGCTTTTTACAAAACGTCACAACTTTTCTAGAATTGGAGTGGTTCATGAAAATATAACACTGTAATTTTGGGTTTATGATTCCAAACTGGTGGTCTCTAAGGCATCTTTTCACATACTATGTAAAGTTCAGTGTGTTTGTTGTCTGTCCTTATATAATACTATTTCCCAAAATACCTAATTTTATTTACTTATAATGAAAAGTTGAATTCCGTTTAGGCTAAATTTGGGTTAATTATATTTGTGAAGCATTTTTCACAATACCCATAGTTTCAAAGCAGCTTTACAGAGAAGCATACGATCGCGTACTACGTAATGAATGTTTGCAGTGTCTCAGACACACACTTGAGGGATCGAATATACTTGAGAGATTTAAATTTTAATAAGTTTTTTTAATGTTTAAATCCATTCACCTGACAACTGGCCCATAACACTTTTGCACAGACTACTAATTTTTCCTTTAAAATTTTTTTTGAAAATCTAGTTTAATATGGTTTAAAATGAGTATTTCCATAAGTTAGACTTAATAGACTTAATGTGTTAGACTTAATATATTTTACGATGTATTTTATAAAGTTCTTAACTTTTTAGGATTCAAAGAAGTGTCATGAATAGATACATTAAATACAAAGCATCTGATGAGATGAGTGTATAATAGTGACCAGACTGCTGTCAAACTCCAGAAACATGAGCATCATAGAGGAAGAACTGACCTCAGAGAGACAAATTACTGAACAATATAAGAAGCATTTCAAGATATCAACAATGTCTTGTTAATTATTTGCTAAACGTTCTTCTCTTTATTCCAGCTCGTCTGCCTGTTCCTGTCATCAGCAGTAACTCTTCACAATGTTCTTCATCATCATCATCATCATCATCATCAT
>NW_015655569.1:102231-105910 GCF_001515625.1 Sinocyclocheilus rhinocerous | reverse complement strand
AACACCTACAGCTGTGTGCTCAACAATCCCATCAGCAACCAGACTCAACATCTGGACATCAGACAACTCTGTCACACATGTGCAAGTATGTGAATGGTAAAATGTTGCACCATCTTTTGACAGCAAAAGCTTCATCTAAAGTCGCATATACGTGCATTACAAACTCAGCTGCGCTGCTCTTTATAATGTTTGTTGTAGATTAGACACATCCACTCACACTGACTCTCTTTAGCCACTACAGCACCAGGTCCACAGTCCACTTCAAACTCTTCTTCACATTCTCCAGGCCCTGGACTTCTGATAGTGTTGACTTCTGCTGCTGCTGCTGTATCTCTGCTGCTTTTAGCTGCAGTCGGGATCTTCTGCATCTACAAGAGACACAGGAAAACAGACCAAGAAGGCAAGAGTTTCCTATTGCTGACACATCTGTAAAAATATGAATACAATAATAATAATAAAAAAGATCAAGTATTTTTTTTTTTTTAGAAAGAAACAAATGTAAGATTGAGTTTTGTTGTTGTTGTTGTTGTGTTGATTTAATTATTACTGTTGAAACAGATCAGACTCGTAATGAAGATATCACTTATGCTGATCCAACATTCTACAAACAAAAAGCACAGAAATCGGTAAGAGAATTTATAACTGTGTCATTAATGGATATTTATTAAGTTAAGATGTTTGTCCCATAACCATCCATACTTATAACAATAATTCAATAACAAAAATAACAATAATTCTGAATAATAATAATAAATATTTATTAAAAAACAATAATTATTATTATTTGTTATTAGTGATATTATTCATATTTATGAATGCTTTTTATTATTAAGTAAATACTTTATTACATATGAATTAAGTATTTACTTAATAATACATTTGAATCTAATGTCTATAATACATAATATTCTAAATTTATTGTGACACTTCCTACAAGAAACCCAGTGTGATTCTGGGGAACTTGAGAGGAACCGACTTCATATATAAATATGCCTCAACAGTATAAATGTCAATTACGAAAAGTTGAAGTTATTTCTGAGAAAATATCCTGAGGCAAAGATGGTAAATATGAAAACCGGAAGTCCACTAGAGCCCAGATTAATTAAAATGATATTAGGGCAAGTAATCAAGTAAACAGTTGGTTATTTTTAGTGAAAGTAAAATCGAATGTGTACATTTATTTGATCCGTGCATTAGGTCTTAAAGTGACAGCAGCCTAGCACTCACTACTCTTGACTGAAGAACTCTAGTAGCTTTAATAATAATTAATCTATTTTTTATACAGTGAAGACTATGCAGTATTTTAGATTCTGTAGTATTTTTATTTCATCTTCATTTCCATATTGTAACAACCTTATTTCCAGCACAAAAAGTGAAGTCATATGGCACACTCCTGGATTCAATAGTTATTCAGTTTAGATTTGAAAACATTCATTTCATTAGAGAAATGACCAAAGAGAAAGAACAGAGAGGAAAAAAACATGGTCAGGGTCTGATACAAATCTCTCAACTTCATAAAAAACAACTGTTAAACCACTTCTAACAGCTAACATGTTATAGATCAGTGTGTTTTTGCTAAACAGGCACTGTTAAACTGTTTCACGGAAAATGAGGCCTTCAGAAAGCCAATGTGAGAAAAAAAGTTGCACATTTTTTGCTGACTTATGCATGAATATGTGTGATAAAGAAAACATGAAAATTAGACCAAAAATGTCACTGCTGTCTTGTATAAGGAGACAGGTTACATTTTTTGCTGTGTAGAATTTACTAAAACAATCGTAATAACCTGAATTAAACACCCCATGTAAAGCACCGATGTGAATGGCCTCTGTATATTTATGCAATTATAATAAAAAAAATAAATAAATAAATGCTGTATCTATTCAATGGCCACAAATAGCACTATATAGAGTGTATTGAGAGGGGACCTCTACCCTTCATGCTAATGTTCATTGAAATATGAATTTATGTTTTAATTTAAACAGTAAACCTATTGTGCAGCACTTTGCAAATTATGCCAATTAAACCATGTTAGATATTTTTGCTCTTACCGCCCAGCACAACTTAGCGTGCTGAAGACTACCACACCGAATGTTTGGTATGTTAACAAACAATAAATTTTTGCAACTGATTTTGAAAAATGAACTGATCTGATGTGTCTCTTTGTATCTTCTTTTTAATTGTGTTTTTCAGGAAGTCAAGCATGAGGATGAGGTGGTGTATGCAGGCATCGTCATGAGAAGTTGATCAAACTCTTCATTTATGACGTTGCGATCACAGTCTGAACTGTTTACTCCAGAATATAAAGAATTATAAAGCTGTCTTTCTGCCCAAATTTTTTTTTCATGTTTTTATTGTACAGAAAGTATGCACGCACATTTGACGTCACAAAGACGGAAGTCACTGCAGCAGTGTTACAACGTTAGCGTTCAGCTTGAAACTAATCATTATGTATGTTACATTTTTTAATAAAATCAGACCCTGGGTTATATTGTATTGAGTTCTCATCAATTAAATATTTGCCATCTTACATTCTGTGTGACTTTTTGTCAGAATCTATTCAAAAACATCCTATAAATAATGAGCATTGTGTTGTAGAAAGTTAGTGTTAGTTAGCCAAGACAACCCCAGTTTTCATTAGAAGTGGGAACTCGTCAGCACCAATAGCCTCATGGGCAGCGTGTTGACATGTAGCGGCGTTGTGCTTTGGGCGTCCCGAGTTCGAGTCCCGGCTCGTGGACCTTTCCCAATCCCATCCTCCCTCTCTCTCCCACTTCCCTTCCTGTCTAAATACTGTCATATCACAATAAAGGCAAAAATAAATCTTAAAAAAAAGAAGAAGTGGGAACTCAACAAAGCAAAGACTGATGTGTGTATGCTCATCATCAAATGATGTTTGACCATTAAATTATTACTATTAAAAATGCACTATTACTATCAAAATGCAATTTGTTCTATCATTGTATTTGCATACGCATCCATCTTGAAACTTTTTTTTTATCATTAATAATCACTTAATTTGGTCAATAGTAGAGTTCAGATAAAAAAAATGAATGAATCTTGATTCAAATATGTAAACATTCAAGTAGCCTATGTAAACGAATAAGTTACGTTGGTGAATTAATCGCGATATTCACCGTTACCAGATTTAATTTGATCGGGCTTACTTTCCATTCCGTCTGTAACTCTTACCGTTCTTATGAATGGGTTTCCGAGCACCTCATGTTTGGTCTGTCCTCAGGGCAGTCACTGACTATCACCTAAGCAGATGACAGCTCTGTCACAGCAATAGCGCTATAGGCAGATTCAAGATTCAAGATTTTTTATTTGTCACATATATGGTTATATAGAGAATATATGACCAGCAGTGAAATGTAAGTAAGTGTAAGTAGGGTGTAATGTAAGTAGGTTGAGCTTAGTGATTTGGAGGCCCCAACACACCAACTATGTGCTCTTTTTCTTTTGTAACCCTTATTATTATGCTCTCTCTCTCTCTTTTAATTTAGAGTTTATTTAGCCCTTCACAACTTGTCTTTATGGGATAGTGTAAAATCAGTAAATAATTAGTCAACCTGTTGTTATTCTAAAGCCGTATTACTAGTGCTGGACGATATGACCTAAAATCAAAAACTCGATTAATTGAACATTTGACCATTTTACCATTTTTTAATAATAATAA
>NW_015655569.1:90051-102157 GCF_001515625.1 Sinocyclocheilus rhinocerous | reverse complement strand
TTTTTTTGCCTTCATAGCTCAGTGACAAGGTTTGTACTGTAAATAAGCTCAACTATTAAAGGTGGGATATTTTCTTTTCTAATGAAAGAGTGCATTGCAAGAGTGCATTGTTATTTTAAAATAATTGAGGGAAACACAAACTATTCATTTCAAACAACTGAAATCAAAGCACAAAGAACATTGCTTGAAATGAAAACGTCACATTTCAATTTTAATGTAAAAACAACAAGTTTCCTAAAAAAAAGAAGCAAATAAATAACTAGAATTTTTTTGCAAACAACATTAATAATTTTAAAGGGGTCATATGATGCGATTTCAAGTTTTCCTTTCTCTTTGAAGTGTTACAAGCTGTTCGTGAATAGATAAGATCCCTACAGTCGCAAAGACTAAAGTCTCAAATCCAAAGAGATATTCTTTATAAAAGTTAAGACTTGTCCACGCCCTCCTAAAACGCCTCGTTTAAACTCACCCCCACATGTCTACGTCACTGTGTGGGAAGATCTGCATAACGCCGCCAAAGAAGGCGTAACTTTGATTCTCGCTGTATATTGTTGCCGCCGCCCAACGTCATATGACCCCTTTAAATATTGCCATGTCAAAAGTAGAAAATAACTTGTATCTCTTATAAATAAATGTTATTTTAAATAATGCAATGTGAAAAGTAGGAAATAATAACTGTACACATATTTCAAATAATACCATGTGCAAAAATGTAAACAACACTGCTGATTAAGAGCAGGAGCAGGGATTGGACAGGGCATCTCTGTGTGCTCACAGTGTTATAGACATGAATCTGACTCATGATCATTTTTCTTCCTCTCAGTGATCTTGTCTTGTTACTCTATATGCACAAGTATTCACTCTAGGTTCTTACTAAGAAACACCTAACATTTTCACCTTCTCAGGTTTCAGGCAGGATCTGAGGCATGGATCAATGTTTCCTCCTGAACTGAAAACTGCTCTGATGGGCAGCTAGTGACTGGTATGCAGAGATACTTTTTTGCCACCTTACTTGAGAAGGAAAGTGGTCATGATGCTTACTCCACCATTCCAGTGGGGTTTCCTCACTATCCAGCATGGGGGACACCAAGTAGTTCTTCCTAATGACCTCTTTGGCTTCTTTGCTTCTGATGAAGTTGTAGATGGCTCTGTGCTCTCTGTGGGACTTTCCCTGAGAGCTGCAGCTGCTGACTCCTTCTCTGTTTTCACTTTCTCCTGAATGGTGGGGACATGGTGTGCAGAGATGCATGTCGTTTTAAATCTGGGATCAACAAAACTGGCTGTGTCCAGTAGATCTTCTGTGATGGGGTCTGGGCACTTCTCCTTAAGGTACTCAAGGATGCTGGTTTTGATCGTTTTGGTCAGCTCCACGTCATCTTCCTCCTCAGGCAGCACTTGTGAATTGAGGATGGTTAGGATAGGCTTCACCAATGAAATGGTCACATTCTCTTCTCCTGACAGGGCATCTGTGAACTCCATCAATGGGGAGACATTGACAGCCTCTAAGAGGTCACTTTCCTTCAGAGTTTAGCTCCAACTCTAATCAAACACACCTGAACCAGCTAATCATTGTCTTCAAGACTACTAGAAAGCTACAGGCAGGTGAGTTTGATCAGGGTTGGATCAAATCTCTGCAGGAAAGTGGCCTGGAAGGGCCAAGTTTGCCCATCACTGCTCTAAGACATCCAGGTCAGCCCAAGATGGAACAAGGTGCCTTGATTTTTTATCACCAGCAAGGACCTGTGTGATGGCTTTCTTTTGCTCAAGAACCCTTGCAATCATCATTTGCATTGATCCCCATCTGGTGACACGTGCCATTTTCAGCTTGTGTTGTGGCAGTTTCAGCTCTTGTTGCGCCTTCACTAATGCCTTCTTTTTTAACTATAGGAAAAAGCACTTACTATGTTTTTGCATACCCTCATTGCCAGCTCCACATGTTGATCTTTCATTCCATTTTCTGAAAAAAGACACACAAAAAACTTATACCTGAAGCTTTTAGAAAATGTAGCAAAATTAATAAGAGGAGAAATGCCTCTTAAACTACTTAATATCAGATTAATAACACTTATAGAGCATTTTTTATTCCTTCTCTAATGATGACTCAATGTACTGTAGCGTTTTGATACATTGAAGTTTACACTGTAATATCAAGCACATTACATCATTAAAAAAGGTGCTATATGAACAGTGTTTATTGTTACAATATTTATTTAGTGTGCTGAAGAAAAATACTATTTATATTTCACCTTTTTAAACACATGTAACAAAGTGCTTAACAAGAACACCAGCACATTATAGAAAAGGAGAATAAAAAACAAGTAATATAAAAACATGCAGACATGATCATTTATGACACATACAAACACAGAAAGGATATAGTAGCCAGTCACCACTCAGATATGTCCAATTAGATGATTGAATATTATAGCATTGTGTCTGTTAAGATGATGTGCACTTACCGATAGCTAGGTGCAGCCGGTGTCCGAAACACCATTGCCGTGTCCATCCATTGAGCTGTGCAGCTTTGCCACATTAGCGCCGTTGTGTCGTAATGCCCACGAGGTTCTCTTCCGTGAGATCCCATGCAGAAAGCATATCTCTCAGGCCCTGTGCAATCATCTCTGTCATGTGATTAACTGGAAAATATGCCGTCTCAAGGCATCTGTTGCGCAACTTCCATTCATCGTCATTGTAGTGCAAAGTAAGGCTCAAGTCCGGGTCCATCCATCGTCCTACTTGACCAGAGATCAGATGTGGCTTCAGCAGAACAGACTTCAGACTTCATACATGTTTTGTACATGTTGGGCAGTGCAGTTTGGAAAAATATGGTCATGATGGCACAGTGTTTCTTCTGTCGAAAGTCTTAACGAGGTGTTTAAACCCACTGCGCTCCACTGTCCCAGGTAGCACAGGTGCATCTGCAAGATGTAAAGATCACTTCATCTGGAAAGCATCTGCTGTGTACAAACATCTGATAGACGTCTTTAAGATGTAAGTTTTACATACATTCTAAATCATAAACATCTCAAATAAAATTTCTAAACGTCTATTTGACATTTGATAGGAAACGTCCTATAGACGTATTGCAGATGAGCAAACAATACAATATTTCTTGCAGATGTAAATGCAGATGTCAAATAGACATCTCCGTGATGTATGTCTGCTATCAGGGGTAGCTATAGGAGCCATATCCTTCGTGATGTAGTAACAGATGGTGTCAGTTCTTTCCATCTTCCTAAATCCTTTTCAGACTGTGTAGCATTTGTAAATGCTTGTGTTATCAACACCTGTTTTGTGGAGGCACTTGTTGCTGGTTGCTTATCAGTCTCTTTTTTTGAGCCATGCACTCAATTCAATTCAAGTTTATTTGTATAGCGCTTTGACGATACAAATCGTTGCAAAGCAACTTTATAGCGTTTCTAAGATGGAAGAATGCTGTTTTTGTAACATGGGAAATATGATTTTCAAAATAAAAGTTGCTGTCTAATATAACACCCAGATTTTTTTTTTAATAATATTACCAAGGGGCAACATGTATATTGAAAATAGCAGAGGACCTAGGACAGATCCTTGTGGCACTCCATATTTTACTGGTGATAATTGAGATGACTCCCCATTTAAATCAACAACGTGGTAGCGATCGGACAGGTAGGATCTAAACCATCTTAAAGCCTGCCCTTGAATACCTGTATAGTTTTGTAATCGATCTACGTCATGATCTATAGTGTCGAACGCAGCACTAAGATCAAGTAAAACTAGCAATGAAAAAGTCATTTGTAATAATGCACTGTTTAATGCACTGCTCATATTTGCTTACGTGATTGCGCTCCAAGTGTTGAAATAGATTGGAGGTATTACCTTTGGTTGTCCTTTTTTTTCTGCCGTGTTTACATTTGACTTAATTTTGTTTAGTGTCTACTTTACTGAAGCCAAAATTCATTTTCATTCAATGAATGCATGTGACACTCGAGCAGCTCCATTTATAAGTCAAACTGAAACTTGCTGTGGTTGGATTTCTTTAGATCTGGAAAGAAATGGAGTTTCATCTGCTGGTGGACAAACAACTTGTGCATGCAAATCTATAACTGGACATGTGGTTAATGTGTGTTAGTCGGTGAATAGTGTGTGTGGGAGCGAGTGAGTGAGCAGCATACGGTTGAAAGCACTTCCACAATTTAACTTCCTTGTTTTTATTGTGAAATAAACTGATTCTATAAATGCTCATGCTTGATAAAAAAGATTCTGTCAAATCAAGCCATTACTGTAAAATATGAACATAGGCATATCATATGTGTATGTGATATATTAAGAATGATATTCTAATTAATAATTTTAAGAACAAATGCAACACCTGACAAGCTGTAAAACTTTATGGTATATTTTTTCATTTGCATGATCGTTGTTTTCAAAATAGTGAAGCTTTCCCAGTAATATATATATATATATATATTACCACTACCTCAATTTATTCACAACCACATGATGTCATGTAACAGATCACTCTATTTAAAACGGTTTTCATCAGAAAGTTTAAAATGCAAGTCTATTTTAAGAGCCAAAAATAAATAAATAAATTCCAAAAAACCCATGACCACATTTAAATGGCCGTAAATGGAAACGTGTTTTTTGTCTGCAAAAATGGTATAATTACGGCATCTTTGCTAACAAGGTCATATTAACCAGCTAAACCGTGACCGCTGGATATAATACCATGGATTACATTGTTAGACTAGCGCTCTCTAGTGTTCACAACAAGAATTCACCTCTACAAAAATAGGGGGCGTTTATATCTCTCTCAATATTTATTCATAACCTGATAAAGACGTTCTTCATCACTGACAGAAAACAGAATAAAATTATATATTTTGGTTCAAATGACAGCAGGTAAGGATTCACTTCATTAAGCCCTCTTTTTGTTCTCTACATTAAATAAAGTAACACGTTACTTTTGAGAAGCTGCTCCAAACGATTCAGTGGATCAGTGAGCTGTTTAATTCAGACTGGAACGCGAATGATTCATTTTAACCCGTTTGACCAATTCATATGGAAAAGATTCGGCTCAAAAGAGTGATTCATTCACAAATCGCTGGTTCTGATTCTGAACAGCCAACAGAAAATACCCGACACATGATGATTAGGCCTACCTATAAATGCCAAGTAATTAAATAACTCACCTACAGTAAAAACACCTACAGCTGTGTATTCAACAATCCCATCAGCTACCAGACCACACATTATTACATTTACATTTAGTCATTTAGCATACGCTTTTATCCAAAGCGACTTTTAATAAATAAAAGAAAAATAGTAGATATAATAGCAATAGAATAGAGAGTGTTAGAGGGTCAAGTGTAGATGGAGGAGATGTGTTTTTAGTTGTTTCTTGAAGATGGCTAAGGACTCAGCTGCTCGGATTGAGTTGGGCAGGTCATTCCACCAGCAGGGAACAGTTAATGTGAAAGTCTGTGAAAGTGATTTTGTGCCTTTTTGGGATGGCACTATAAAGCGCCGTTCACTTGCAGAATGCAAGCTTCAGGAGGGCACATAAGTCGAATTAATTTAGGTAAAGGGGTGCAGAGCCAGTGATGGTTTCATATGCAAACATCAATGCCTTGAATTTTATTTCATCTGGAGACATCTGAACATCAGCAAACTCTGTCACACCTGTGCAGGTACAGGTGCATCTCAATAAATTAGAATGTTGTGGAAAAGTTCATTTATTTCAGTAATTCAACTCAAATTGTGAAACTCGTGTATTAAATAAATTCAATGCACACAGACTGAAGTAAAGTCTTTGGTTCTTTTAATTGTGATGATTTTGGCTCACATTTAACAAAAACCCACCAACTCACTATCTCAACAAATTAGAATACTTCATAAGACCAATAAAAAAAACATTTTTAGTGAATTGTTGGCCTTCTGGAAAGTATGTTCATTTACTGTACATGTACTCAATACTTGGTAGGGGCTCCTTTTGCTTTAATTACTGCCTCAATTCGGCGCGTCGTCTGAGTCCTTTTTAATTAGTGTTGTCCGGTATTGTTTGTCAACTCCCTTGTGCTACGTGTGATTCCCCGCGATTGAAATAAACTCCTTGGTTTGTACTCCTGGTTTCCTCGTTCCGTGCTCCTCACAGTAGCAACCCATGACAGTATGTTAGGTAATTGTATGTTATGTTAGGGTGTATGTTTATCTGGTGGCCAATCCTTTACAACTTCATTTTTTTCTTACCTGCCATGAATTTTATATTTCTTTTTCAATTACATGGTTTTTAAGTCATTTATGTTGCTTTGCATCATTGCCATTTTGTACAGTTTTAACTGTACGCAGCAACAATGCAAATGCGTTTGCAACATCAACAGTAACGCCATTACACACCTTAAAATTCAAACTAAAAATTAAACGGCACCTACCAAACTGATACACATGAATCATATACAGGCCTATATTTTTAATTGAAGAGGTGTCACAATATCAACAATTCTAATTAAATGATTCCACTGATTTAGTCTGTACCAGTTGGTCAAAGAAGATGTTTTACATTATTTTTTTAACTCCATGAATTATAATAGTTATTAAAAGCCTTCTCTCCTGATTGTAAGGTGGCATCCTACCCCAAGGGTCTTAACCTTTCATTACGGACATAAAATTGTTATTTTGTGAATTATAACACATTTACAGCATTTACCCAGTTTATTGTAAAACCACAAAGACAGAGTAAATAATGTACACCTCATAATACAGTACTAATACAAGTTTGTTAAGAGTGCAAAAGTGATTTTTCCAGTGGGCTTTGGAAGTATTTTCCCATTTATTTTGTCAATAGAGATTTCACAAAAATAGTTCTAAGCCATGAATCAAATCATCAACCTCCAATATGAATCACATAATTACAGACTTCAGGTTTAATCAAAGAGAGAGAGAGAGAGTAAAATACTGTAAACTTCATTTTTGATGGAAGGAGTGTGTGTGCGCGGGTTTTATCTTACATTGTACTTTATTTTGTTACTGATGAGTCTGTGGTTGAAAGTATATAATTGAATGATATAAAATTATTTAATTATAATGATATAATTTTTTTGTGCAAAGACTAGAAAATTATCCATCAAAATACAAAACCTGTTGAACAACTATCTATTAACAAGAAGTCAGAATGCCTTGATCATCACACAGCTAAAATTATCCACAGTGGCTGTTAAAATTGCAGATAATTTCAGATCTTTTTCCACCTTCAATGCAGTATTAAAAATGTATGTATGCAACAAACAAAAAGAAACTTTAAAGAAGAAAGAAGAACCTAATCAAATGACCTGGTTGCATAAGAGTGCACACACTTTTATAATGGGGGATGGGTTACTGGTGAATTAACCAATTAAATTCAAATTCTTACTAAAGAATTATGCTGTTTTCAGCTCTAGTTTCGCAGTTTAGCGACCCCTAGTGGTGACATGTCTATATTTAAGCAGAGCATGTGCTGTTCAGCCATGATGTTGTGAGGTGTTTGAGAGGGCACACAGACGATACCAATCTCCATCCACACTTCATTTATTCTTGGAAATTTGATGTCATACACCGATCGGTCTGCACACGCAAACAAAGCCAAAACCTAGATATTTTAGGCAATATAGAAATCCTGGCCAGGACGCGTCCTGGGAAAATGGCACGTATGGTCACCCTAGTGTACACATAGTGACGGCAATAAAAAATAATTAAAATCCTCTAGTTATAATTGTAAGTGATGTTGATTAACCCTGAATAAAAAAACAACAACAACAAACAAAAACATTTCTGTAAGATTTTCTCAATATATTCTTGGTTGCATCTTATTGATGAAGCCATGGCCTGCCAAGAGCTTACAAAAGATGCATTGGGGATCTTGTTGTGAAAAGGTAGGAATCAATCAGGAAAAGGGTGCAAAAATATTTGCAAAACAGGTGCCATGGAATACATGTGAAGGTAATCAACAAGTGGAGACAATAGGGTACAACAATGACATTCAAGAACAGGAATAACAGGAAAAACAAAATGAAAATGCATCAAAAAGGTTGCCAACAGATTTATGTAACATTTGCACTGAACGCGCTCTCCTCCACATCACGAGTAGACACGCCCCTTATTGCTGATTGGCTACAAGTTTGTTTTGCGATTCGGCCCGAATCAGTTTTCTAAAGTGTTTTTGAAAAATCACATACCCTGCCTTTAAGTGCCACATTTTTAGAATGCCATGCTGTGAGCAAGATGTTGCAAAAGACGCGAGCGCTGCAGTTAAACACGTCTGTCTAGCATGTGATTACATAGAAAAACAATCAGAAAGTACCGCAGTGGAATGGAAAAACACGTTCTGTGTGAAAGGCCCCTGAGACTACCTTAAACTGTGTTACTGTCTGATGAAACCAAATTACAGACCATTTGGCACAAAACCTGCAGGCCTCCATTAAAATCTGAAGATGAAGAAGATTTTAAGTCAATAAAGGAATGGCTTCAGAAGAGGAAAGGTTGAGTCTGAGGCCAGGCCTAAATCCAATCCAAACACTTGAGGAATGTCTCGAAGAGGGCTGTAGACAGGAGATCCCCTACAATATGATCAGTCTGGAGCTCTTTTGCAAGGAAGAGCAGTAAAAATAGCCGAATCAAGATATATTCAAAAAGACTGGCTGCTGTATTAAATGCAAAAGGTGTATCATCCAAATACAGTACAGGCTGAAGTGCATTTCTGCTGATTTATGTCAAGGGAATCTTCTTGTGGGACCAGATGAAGTGTCCTGAAAAAATAAATAAAATCATAATTAAAAACTAATTTTGCACATTAAATGATATTTTTCTCTCATTATGATATCTGTAGGTGATCGATCACACCTCCTGCGGCGATAGCAAATCACACCAACTGCTGCAGACGCCAGCAGAAGAACAACACATATTCCTGCTACAGCAGCTGGAGACGGACCTGAATCTGGAACAGATAAAGACAGACAATCATTAGTGTGTAAGACTGATCTATAGCCTTGTTCAGACTGGCTTGTGTGGCAATGGCGTTGCATTGGTATGCCTACTCTAAAACAATAACAGCAACACAATCTTATGAGGCAGCAGCAGAAACACAGAAAGCTGGAATGCGCCGATCACAAAACTCAAAGATGTGAGTAGACCAGCAGTATATTGTCATTTTCCGCTTGAATTGCACTTCACAACAACACAACCTTGTTTCCGCAAAGACATTCAGGATGTTTCTACAAACAGCGTCTGATGTGTTTACGTTTTACGTGGCGTGAGAAAGTCACGTGGGCAAAAAAGCTATGCTAAATCCTAAATGCGATTTGAATGGGACTTTAAACCACATACAAATGTAGCTTGAAACGGATTTGTAAAAATCGGATTTCATGTGATTTCACACTTGCTAAATATGATCGGATTCCAATCGGATTTGGACTGACAGTCTGAGCAAGGCTTACAAGACATTAAAGGTCTGAGAGAGTAAATATGAATTTAATACAGTTTAAAGTGTCACTGTTTCATACACTACAAAATATAATGAATATTGTTAATGAACTTCATCAAAACTCTTTTTGTTTATTGTGTGTGCTTCATACTTGTGTTTGGAGTTATAATGGAGCATAATGTTCATCATTAATTCTAGTGGGAACTGTTCATGCAGAATATTGTCTTATATGGGGCACATATTGGTGATGCACATGATACCTCGTGCCATGTGCCAACAGCGCCATCTTTAGAAGCACATATGCTGCTGATGGGGTCTGTTGTGCTTTCTCTCGCTCTTCAAATGAGAGTGCTGGTAAGGACATTCCTCTAAGTGTAAACGATGTCATCGATTAATTTCATGAGATAAATAATGTTTAAGTAATGAGACTGTGATGTCATGAAATTTAATGCAATGAATTGCATTTTGAATGTTTTACTGAGATTGGTTTTGCTTACCAGCTTTCTCCATGCTGTACGGGCAGACTGAAGGGGAGAGGTGTATCCCAAAAAAGTTTAATTGTGCTCTGTGTGTGTTTCTGCAGAATAAAACATCTTGAGACTTCCTCCACCCGCATTGTCTTTGAGAACAACATAACACAACCAGAGTAAATCTGCTACACTGGGTTTGTCCCTATTTTACCCAGCACTGGGTTGTATTTAACCCAGCATTTTTTAGAGTGTACAGTGACATCAAAGGTACTTCAGAACCAAGTTGTCAAGGTACTAAAATAAAAATATGTAACAATATCATGTTTCTCTATATTCCTCTGTAAGAGTCCAAATAGCTGAATGACTAAATTACACTTACTAATGACAGTAACATCGAAGCTCTTTACACTGCTGATGCTGTGGCGACGACGACGGCTGCTGCTGCTGCTGCTGATCTGTAGTTCATAAACTCCAGAGTCTGTGATTCTGATGTTCCTGATGGTCAGAGATCCAGTCTGATGATCCAGCTTCAGTCTGTGTCTGAATCTCTCAGGACAATGAAAATCTGTGCAGGTCTTATTGGGATCTCCAGTAATTTGAGCGATGCGCGTGTCATTAAAATACCACGTCATCACATGATTTGGGTTTTTCATTACAGCAGGATCTAAAGTGACAGATTCTCCCTCCTTCACTGACTTTCTCTTCATTTCATCTCGTTCAGCAGCAGAAACACCTGAAACACAAACCAACAGCTGCTGGAGGATCTTTTTTGGGGAAAAAAAACATGAAAATAAATGTCCGAATTGTATGTTCAGTACAGCAACATTTATTTGTAGGGGGCGCAAGCACCAACGACGGCGCTTTAATAAAGTAACGCACTTTTTTTGCTTGTCACTCTAGAATGGTAGGCTATAAAAAGATGCATTCAATTGCACTGGAATCCTTCAGATCCCACACATAACCAGAGAAATCACATGGTCGAGCATATCTCTATTTCAGCAAGTAGACTAGTCTACCATTTTGACGAAAGAGTTACTTTTTTGAACCTGTCCCAAGCCATTTGTCCAATTTAAATGAAATTTGGCATTATCCAGGTACTGTCCAGGGAAAATGTTGCTCAAAGAATTTTGTTTGTTAAGTTTTTGGAACTTCTGTTTTTTTTTGTTTTGTTTTTTTGTTTGTGTGAAATCAATCTCCTAAGGTAAGTAGTGCTATAATCTAAGCAAATTCAAAAAAAGTTGAATTTCAACAAAAAAGTCCACAGAGTACAGTAATTAAATGTGGCTTTTTTTGGTCCTGTTTGCGTCAAATGTGCTTGGATTGCTAATGAACTAGGAACCCATGAGTATAAAATATCAGATGCATTTAAACAGAAGATAAGAGTAGGTGATCAGATGTGGCATGATGATAAACTGACTTCTCCACCAGAACACAACTGGAGCTTCTTTTGCCTTTATTTATTTATAGAGTACAGTATGGACAACAGACAGGTGAAGTGGGAGAAAGAGGGGGACGAGATTGAAAGGACCACAGTGTAACTTCCAAACTAACTGTTAAATCTATCGACTTGCCAATGGAAAGACAATTTTGATTTAATTTATACTGTTATGATGCAGCTAAAGAGAAAATCTAAAAGCTTTTAAACATGTATAACCTTAATTTAAACATTTGTTAAATTACTCACCACGGACAGAAACGCTGAAGGTCTTTTCACTGATGCTGCTGCTGCTGAAGATCTTCAGTTGATAAACTCCAGCATCTGAGGTTCTGGTGTCTGTGATGGTCAGAGATCCAGTCTGATGATCCAGCTTCAGTCTGTCTCTGAATCTCTCAGTGCCTTCATTACACTGAACATCTGTGCAGGTCTTATTGGGATCTCCATTAATTTGAGCGATACGAGTCTCATTGAAATACCATCTAATTCTGTCTTCTTGGGCTTTTTTAATTCCAGTGTGTAGAGTAATTGAATCTCCCTCCATCACAGACACCAACACTCCATCTGTCTCAACACCAGACACACCTGACAAAAATCAACAAACTTTTCATTTTTGGGATGATGGGAAAAAATATACAATAGCAAAAAAGTGCTGTGGACAAGCAAAACACCCTAGCAACCATTTAACACCACCCTAGCAACCATCCAGAATACCCTAGCGACACTTTATCATCCACCTAGCAAAACTTTATCAACCGCCTAACA
>NW_015655569.1:86690-89075 GCF_001515625.1 Sinocyclocheilus rhinocerous | reverse complement strand
TGTGTGTGTATTTATATATACATAATAAATATACACAGCACACACATATATTATGTAAACAAAAACTTTTATTTTGGATACGATTAATCGCGATTAATCGTTGCCCAGCACTAAAACTAAACCTGTTCACACCAATAAAGTTTGCCTTTAAAACATTTCAGTCTAGTTAATTAATATTAGATTCATGTCTATTTCCATGATGAAAGCGGAGTAGGTAGTCATGGGCGTCACAAGAATATAGTTACAGTACTCGACAAAGGTCAAAATAATTAAGTAGAGAGGTTGTGGAAAATACCACCACAATCCTAGACATCTTATCTTGATGGGATTCACCCCTGTCCTCACCACCCCATACATTTATCAGATTTTTAAACAAAACAAACCACTTTTATTTGATTTATTTTCCCACAAAAAAAACAAAAACAAAAAAAAAGTTGCTCAATCAATGTTAAATAAAACATTTTAAATAAAAATAGAAACCAAACCAACAATGACAAAACTGAAAGCAATATATAAAGAACAACAGTGGATGGGATGTTAATGCATTACGATAAACAAATTAGAAACCATTTGAAATCAAATACGGTAAAGAAAAGTACAGACAAAACACTGCCCCCGTATTTAGCCCAGTCCCTTCATTAAAGATTTCCATTTCTCAGTATGACTCATTCAGAGTCTTAAATTGTGTGACATCTTTTCCATCACATAAATCTCCCTCCATGAGCTTAATTATTTCTCAAGTGTCAGTAGCATTTTTAACAGCAACTAGGTTTAACAGTATTCATAAAAAATACATTCTCTTCTCACCTTGTATTAAAACTGGCTTAACTCCCTTATTTTCTATTAAGGGGATACAACTTTTTTTTTTTCAGCAAACATTTGTGCCCCACACATCAGAAAATTTATTTATTGCCATTTTAAACCACATTAAGAATCAAATAATATACATCAAAAATTCTGTTTTTAATATTCTCTTTTACAGTGGGAATGCCCAAATACCATTCACACTTTTATGTATTTGGCAGACGCTATAATAGCTATATAGGCCTATTATCCACATCAACAAAAATATAAATGTTTCATCTCAGGATATGGATGAGACGTTTTTTTTTAATAATAAGTCACTTGACCTATAAGCATTTATAGGACCCCATTTTCAATAGTTTTGCCATACTAAAAATAGACCTATATTTTGTCATTCACGATCTGAAATTGCTCTTGTTGTCCCGCACCCACAGAAACGTGTCGAAAACTATTCGTGTCCACATCTTATAAGCCATCACAAACATTTCACTTCAATTCATCCTGGACTTAAAACAACAGTTCCGTCTAGTGTAAAGTGAGAGCTGACACAAAACGAAACACATTCGTCGTTTGTCGGCCGAAAAAGAGATTGTAGCATATTTTACACAAACTCAACACAGACTTCGAGCGAAATAAAAACATTAAACTTATGTCGAATACAGAGCAATTAGGTCTAGATCTAGCACACACAAAAATCGACCGGAAAATAAATTGTATATAATGTCTTACCATGTTCAGGAAAAAACAAACAAATTGACAGCAAAATAAAGGGAAACTTCATTTTCAACACTTTTATCAGAAAAAAAAAAATCAATGTAGACTCTGTGAAACAAAGGTGCCTCTCATCCGTATTAATGACAAGTTAAAGCTAAAATGAAAGTAACACCGTGTCACATACCGGACGGAGCGGCGCGCAAAAGACAATAGAACCCTCCCTTTATAGCCTAATCATTGAAGCCGTCTAAACTGGATGCGACACGACAAATTCCCGACAGTAAACTGATGCTCTGTTTATGAAGTACTGACACAAAGTATAAATGATTCGCAACGTTTGTATTTTGGCGTCCAGTGTAAACAGCCTTTAGCTGTTGTGGCGTCCGGTGTAGACACGGTGTAAACATTCGGCAGTGATGATGGGAGCTTTCGGAACACTTCGTGAAGCTCATCAATCTTTTGTTTCGATTCAGTGGTTCGGAAACTGTATCGAACCTTGGTTTCGAAACATTTCGAAATTCCGAAGTTTCGCCACCAGATTGCTTTGATCTGGTAAACGCATGAAAGAGTGTCCATTTTTTTTCTTCTTCTTTTTCTTAAAAATAAATAAATTAATTAATTAATTAAAAAGTTTCTGCTGCCTTTGATGTCAAAGCTCAGGATTGTACAGGGACAGTTTTTTCTGATGCCATCATCAGCCAATCAGCTCTCATGAAGCCATTCTCCTGTGGCTCTATTGTAATTAATTTCATGGCATTTTGGTTCACATGACTGGCTCAAAAATCTGCAATGCTCACAAGATGCGATGAGCAAAGGCAGTAGCTTAAATATATATATATATATATATATATATATATATATATGTGT
>NW_015655569.1:79047-84197 GCF_001515625.1 Sinocyclocheilus rhinocerous | reverse complement strand
ACCCACAGAAACGTGTCGAAAACTATTCGTGTCCACATCTTATAAGCCATCACAAACATTTCACTTCAATTCATCCTGGACTTAAAACAACAGTTCCGTCTAGTGTAAAGTGAGAGCTGACACAAAACGAAACACATTCGTCGTTTGTCGGCCGAAAAAGAGATTGTAGCATATTTTACACAAACTCAACACAGACTTCGAGCGAAATAAAAACATTAAACTTATGTCGAATACAGAGCAATTAGGTCTAGATCTAGCACACACAAAAATCGACCGGAAAATAAATTGTATATAATGTCTTACCATGTTCAGGAAAAAACAAACAAATTGACAGCAAAATAAAGGGAAACTTCATTTTCAACACTTTTATCAGAAAAAAAAAAATCAATGTAGACTCTGTGAAACAAAGGTGCCTCTCATCCGTATTAATGACAAGTTAAAGCTAAAATGAAAGTAACACCGTGTCACATACCGGACGGAGCGGCGCGCAAAAGACAATAGAACCCTCCCTTTATAGCCTAATCATTGAAGCCGTCTAAACTGGATGCGACACGACAAATTCCCGACAGTAAACTGATGCTCTGTTTATGAAGTACTGACACAAAGTATAAATGATTCGCAACGTTTGTATTTTGGCGTCCAGTGTAAACAGCCTTTAGCTGTTGTGGCGTCCGGTGTAGACACGGTGTAAACATTCGGCAGTGATGATGGGAGCTTTCGGAACACTTCGTGAAGCTCATCAATCTTTTGTTTCGATTCAGTGGTTCGGAAACTGTATCGAACCTTGGTTTCGAAACATTTCGAAATTCCGAAGTTTCGCCACCAGATTGCTTTGATCTGGTAAACGCATGAAAGAGTGTCCATTTTTTTTCTTCTTCTTTTTCTTAAAAATAAATAAATTAATTAATTAATTAAAAAGTTTCTGCTGCCTTTGATGTCAAAGCTCAGGATTGTACAGGGACAGTTTTTTCTGATGCCATCATCAGCCAATCAGCTCTCATGAAGCCATTCTCCTGTGGCTCTATTGTAATTAATTTCATGGCATTTTGGTTCACATGACTGGCTCAAAAATCTGCAATGCTCACAAGATGCGATGAGCAAAGGCAGTAGCTTAAATATATATATATATATATATATATATATATATATATGTGTGTGTGTGTGTGTGTGTGCATGTTTATGTGGTTTATGAGGACACAAATTTGTATAATAACATGGGTATGACATAGGTATTACAACGAGAAGGTGATTTATGAGGACATTTTCAGTGTCCCCGTAATCCAAAAGGCTTATAAATAATTCAGAATGAGTTTTTTTGAAAATCTAAACAGACAGAAAGTTTCCTGTAAGGGGTAGGTTTAGGTGTAGGGTTGGTGTAGGGCAATAGAAAATACGGTTTGTACAGTATAAAAACCATTACGCCTGCGGAGAGTCCCCATAAACCATTAAAACAAACCTGTGTGTATGCGTGTGTGTGTCAGCTGGAATGAGAGTCTAAAAGGCCTATAGAAATATGACATCTCAAAAAAAGAAAAAGTCCAGAGCTCTTCACCACATGCACAGGTTGTTTGTTCAAACAGCATTTCTGTCAGACCACAGCAGGTGTCAGTTTGACTCGGAAGCTGAAGGGCTAATGTGGTAGTGTAACTAATGATGTGAGAGGGTGGCCGGTGTCAACTTTTTTTGTTTTGCCAAACTCAACAATTAATAATCAAAGTATTATAACCATTTCAAAGCCAATTAACTCTGTTATCATTAAATTCAAGGAGATTCACTCAATATTCTTCTACTTACTTATTTAACATAGACAGGCAATTAGCTTTCAAAAACTATCTAGAAACTAAAAACTAAAGTTTCAAAAACTTTAACTATATGTTAAATGATAAGGAATTAGGAATGTATTAAAGTCTTAATAAGGACCAGAAGAACATTGATATATTATATAACTATACATGAAACATTAAATACCATGTAAATATACACGTGTTCAAAGAGTGTGAGCATGATATATGAGGGTCAGATGCTGTTGGGGGAGGATTCAGGTTCACACAGATTAACAGACAGCTTTTGGTGGATAGTAGTTCAGACAAGGAAAATGTTTTATATGTTTGTTTTGTTCTGTTTGTGCTGGTGGCGTCTGATTGGTAAGTTATAAAAGCATTTTATGCCTTCATTTTTATCCATTTCAGAACAAGCCACTGCTACAAATTTGACTGTTTTCATGAGACATTATTGTGAGATCTACTTTGAATTCAGGTTTCGGTTTGTGATTTCCATTTGGGTAGAAATCTGGGAGTTCCAGGGTTTAGAAAAGTCATTGAAATATATAGAAACGTTCATAATTTTCCATGTCTATTAACATTTTATATTAAAAGACACAGAAAATTAATGGAAATTTCTAAAGTGAATATAAAGAAGGCAAGAGTCCTCCCCGTTTCCTAACAGCTTTTTAACAAGTATTATAACCTATAATACTTTAAATGTGCACTCTAAATATTGTAATCAATTGATAGCCATAATGATCAATTAATCACAGTTATTCTCATCATTTTTTTTGTTGATGTTGTTCTCTATTTCTGTATATTACACACTCATACCAAAATACATACAATAGCAATAAAATGTCACATTTTTCAACCTGCATCAAAACAAAAATGCAAATCTGTATTGATTCAATAATAAAGTAGCTTCTTACAGACTTCATGAATATAATCTTATCTGTGTAAAGATGCAGAGCGCCACTGGTGTTCAAATGAAGATTTTCAAGAAAATGTCATTGATGGGTGATATTTCAGTTGTTAAGCTTCTGTGAAAATGAAATTTCATTCAAAAAAAAAATGCTAATAACCCATTTAAACTTAATTCTCTGGGTTTAATTTATAAACTATCTGCAAAGTATGTATTTCTAATAATGGTAATGATACTCTGCTAGGACTAGAATGTGTGAAACACTTCTAAATGTCAAGCTGAATTGATTTGTTAATGCAATTAAGACCTTGTAATGCAGCATTAAACATATTAAATTGCATGCTTTAACAATCTAACTTTGACAGCCCTAATAACACACGTGGCAAAGAAACAGATCTAGTAAAGATAATGTTTCCTTGTGTAAATGTATCTGTTATTATTGCTGTGCAGACGAGACTTACGCTGAACCACCAACGTTCTACAAACGAAACGCACAGAAATCGGTAAGATCGTTTATGACTGTGTACTGTTGTCTCTGCATCAGTTCAATGGTGAGTCAGATTTAGATGTGTGTTCTTGTCAGTATAATAAAACTTCAATGTTACATTAAAGCACTGAAGCAAAACCACTGCCATTTCCACCACAGGATAAAAAAAAAAGTAATCGCAACTTTTCATCTCAGAATTCTGACTTTTTTTTTCTCGCTATTGTGAATTGTGAGATATATAAGTCATAATTACCTTTTTGAATTTTTTTATTCAGTGGCGGAAACAGGCTTCCATAAATAATCTTCCATACAAAGTTTAATTCATTTTTTTTTTTGTATTAATTTGTATTAATTATTATTATTACATTTTGTTTTTACAGAAAATAAAAGCGGAAGATCATGGGGAAGAGGATGACGTTGCATATGTATCTGTTGCCATGAGTAGATAATCAAACTTACTGTAGACCTTCCAAATCCCAGCAGACACACAGCAGAATGATTCTAAAGGGTCTGCAGTATGACATTCAGAGATGGACTAATGAAAAGACTTTGCTTTGTAATTCTATGACTTCTAACACATTATCTAAATCTTGTGGCTCACTGGAGCATTTTCATGTTTGACATTTGAAGCCTCAAAAATATTTTGTTTTCTTAAACAACAAACAAGAAACACTTTGCTTCCTCATAATAAAAAAAAAATTAAGAGACTGTACAAAGTTTTGATCTGTTTGGTGGAAAAACATCTTTTGCGTGAGCATTGTCTATTGCTGGTGGGTTGTGGTCAGTTTGCACGTGTATGTGTGATTAGCGTGTGGTTGAAGAGTGTTTTTCCATTCCTGCACACATGATGCTAACAGTTTGATTTCCGCTTTACACAAAACAGCTTTATTACTAAAATACTGAACCCATCAATTCTGGTGTATGACAACAAAGGTCTCAAATCAAACTGTAAAATATGAAAATATCATAGACTTTGTGTGCATAAGCATCATGAATGAATGATGCATTTATATAGCGCTTTATTGTTACCTTACATGCTCATGCTGTGCTCCTGCTGATAAGCCCTGCTAGTTTCACTAGTTATTTCCAGCTCCAGCAAGAGGAGTTGTACTTTCTAAGAAGAACTATTCTAGACATCACAGCTTTGTTTTTATAAAGAACACAACCTATTTTTGTCAGCCAATGTCTGTGAGTGATTTTAAGAATAAATGCAATGTATGATTCATTGTTGTAATATCCTCGTATAGGCATCAGGTGAAATGGTCGTAGACAAAAAGGGCTCAGATGAAACGGCCTCAGACAAAAAAAGCTATTTAGTCATTGTAGCCTTTTAGTCAAATGGCAGAGGAATGCACACTGTTCATTTGTGGTTGTTACAGCAATTTGTAGTCATGTAATGTGTCACCTGAACCTTATGTCATCTGACTGATGACTCAGTATTTAAAACTCATCAGCAGACAAGCGAAAAAAAAACACACAATACACAACTGGAACAATAGCAGATCTACTTCTGTCAGATAAATAGATCTCACGGTAAAGGACCAATAGTATACATGAAAGTATTTGGTTTAAGCGAGAACAGGCTCAAAACGATCCTTGAAATGAATCTGAATCATTTAGACTGAATCGCGAACTGATTCTTACTGTATTTGCTAACCCATTTGACCAATAGATTAAAAGGAACCAACTTAAAGGGGTCATATGATGCTGCTAAAAAGAACATTATTTTGTGTATTTGGTGTAATGAAATGTGTTTATGCGGTTTAAGGTTAAAAAAACACATTATTTTCCACATACTGTACATTATTGTTTCTTCTCTATGCCCCGCCTTTCTGAAACGCGTCGATTTTTACAAAGCTCATCGATCTGAAAAAGCGAGGTGTGCTGTGACTGGCCAGCTATCCAGTGCGTTGTGATTGGCCGAATACCTCAAGCGTGTGACAGAAATGTTACGCCCCTTACCATACTGTGATGC
>NW_015655569.1:73676-78823 GCF_001515625.1 Sinocyclocheilus rhinocerous | reverse complement strand
AAAAAAGCTATTTAGTCATTGTAGCCTTTTAGTCAAATGGCAGAGGAATGCACACTGTTCATTTGTGGTTGTTACAGCAATTTGTAGTCATGTAATGTGTCACCTGAACCTTATGTCATCTGACTGATGACTCAGTATTTAAAACTCATCAGCAGACAAGGGGAAAAAAACACACAATACACAACTGGAACAATAGCAGATCTACTTCTGTCAGATAAATAGATCTCACGGTAAAGGACCAATAGTATACATGAAAGTATTTGGTTTAAGCGAGAACAGGCTCAAAACGATCCTTGAAATGAATCTGAATCATTTAGACTGAATCGCGAACTGATTCTTACTGTATTTGCTAACCCATTTGACCAATAGATTAAAAGGAACCAACTTAAAGGGGTCATATGATGCTGCTAAAAAGAACATTATTTTGTGTATTTGGTGTAATGAAATGTGTTTATGCGGTTTAAGGTTAAAAAAACACATTATTTTCCACATACTGTACATTATTGTTTCTTCTCTATGCCCCGCCTTTCTGAAACGCGTCGATTTTTACAAAGCTCATCGTCTGAAAAGCGAGGTGTGCTGTGATTGGCCAGCTATCCAGTGCGTTGTGATTGGCCGAATACCTCAAGCGTGTGACGAAAATGTTACACCCCTCACATACTGTGATGATGCCCTGTCAGGCCGGACCGACGAGACAAAACCATTAAAACCCATTATAAACTAGGCATTTGTTGCATCCAGTGGGGACATAAATACGGATTATAATGACTTATACTGTCTGTTGTTATGCAAATCTTCTCACATCGTGACGTAGACATGTGGGGGCGTGTTAGAACGAGCCATGTGGTTGACTTTTAACTTTTATAAAGAATATCTCTTTGGATTTGAGACTTTAGTCTTTGCAACTTTACAGATCTTCTTTATGCACCAAGAGCTTGTAACACTTCAAAGAGAAAGGAAAAATTTAAATGGCATCATATGACCCCTTTAAATGAGAGATTCATTTACAAATCGAGAATAGCCTATACAGACTAGCGCTAATTAATATTTTAACTACTGAAATGTGATTTAAAAGCTGATGAACTATAAGTCGCAGGGCTCTCAAGTTATATCAAAAGTTTGGAGTGAGATTACATCTGTTAGGGGAGGAGCCACTCAAATATTTGCAGCAGCGGCCCCTAGGCCCCGCCCAATTCTCTCAAGTTTTTGCTAGCAGTTCAATTTTGCCTATTGTTCGTAATTGACCAGCAAAAAAAGAAATTATAACAATTAGTAAATCTGCTAAAAGACAAAATTCATCCAAATAACAAATTGTTTTATATATTTCAAAAATACAAATGTATCAAAAATAAAAAAGAAATTTGGCCCCAAACAAGTCAACCCAGATAGCACATGTATCTGCAAGATGTCTGTTAAAGGTCACTTCATCTGGAAAGCATCTGCTGTGTACAAACATCTGATAGACGTCTTTAAAATGTCAGATTTACATACATTCTAAATCATAAACATCTTAAAGACATCTTCTAAACGTCTATTTTACATCTGATAGGAAATGTCCTATAGACGTATTGCAGATGAGCAAACACTCTAAAAAATAGGCCTACGTCTTGCAGATGTAAATTCAGATGTCAAATAGACGTCTCCGTGATGTACGTGTGCTATCAGGGAACTGAACAGTAGTTATTAAAAAGAAGATCATTTTATTTATTGTTTTGGCCTGGTCTGCCCCTTAAGATATTCCTGTGTAAAGAAAATAAAATTGTTTATTTGGCATCTCTCTGGTGTGAACTCAGATCTTTTTCTGTTACGGCTAACCCCTAGAGGTCGTAACACTATGTTGTCACAGAGAAGCTGCAGCCGTGGCGGGGATGATTTTTGGTGTGCGGGATGGTAGCATAATTCGATAGCGAAAAGTGCTACCTATCCGATTTTGCTTCCAGCATGATATTAATAAGGTGTGAGGCTTTATTAACATGCACACCTACCCCAACCCTAAACCTACCCTTACAGTAGGATAAATACAGTGTTGGTAGCATAATCCGATAGGTAGCATTATTTGTCAGAACACCGGCAGAACAACAACAACGCGCTACATGTTTCTTTTCCCCTCATTTTTTCCAATTGACGGAAATCCATCGTAGACTCGCTGCAATTAACTGAAGTCCGTCGTAGCGATGGATAACTTTAATCCCTGCATATCATGGTTCCTGTTCCCAAAATGTAAGCCTTTTTAGGGCCTTTAATTTGATATAACTAAACTTAAGACATAGTAAGAACTTGCGGAAACCCTGGTGACAGCGAATAATCTCCATCTCACAGAGATGATAACTGTTTACTGTGTACATGTTACACCCTGACCCTAAAGCATGGTCATAACATCCTACTGATATAAAAATGAATTCATACTACTGTTACTTTAGAAAGTAATTTTACACAGTATATCTCACAATACATCAGTGTTCTTTTGGCCCCTCCTGCAGCACCAGAACTTTACACAAATTACAGTTACAACCACTATCACACCAACACCAACAACAGCAGCAGCAGCAGCACATATTCCAGCTATTACTCCTAAAGGCATACTTGAATCTGTAATGATAAAGACAGACAATCATTATTACAAGAGGTCGACTAATAATCTTTTTCTAATATTTACATCTTTCTGCTTTGGTTATCAGTTGTATGATATTGATTTATCTGATAAATGGCGCCATTTGTTGTTTTTTGGAAGAACAGCAGCTAAAGGAGCATCACCACTGAGCGCTCAACATATAGCAGCAGCGATTTGGAGGACAACTGACTATTGCACAAACGCGAAATTAAAAAGTGAACCAAAATTACACTCACCAATGACAGTAATGCTGAATCTCTTTATGCTGATGATGCTGATGCTGTGACGATGACGGATGCTGTGGATGATCTTTAAATTATAGAGTCCAGAGTTTGTGGTTCTGGTGTTCATGATGGTCAGAGATCCAGTCTGACTGTCCAGCTTCAGTCTGTCTCTGAATCTCTCTTTACAATGATCATCTCTACAGATCTTACTCAGATTTCCAGTGATTTGAGTGATGCGGGTGTCATTAAAATACCATGTTATCCTGTCTTGTTGGTTTGTTTTAACATCAGTGAATAGAGTGACTGAATTTCCCTCAATCACTGACACTGACAATTTATTTGTATTATTATAATCATCGGCGCCTGAAAAAGAAATGAACAAATAATTATACATCACTTCTGGAGGAGTGGGATTAGAATATACAAAAGGAAAATGCTGTGGGGTTATTTTTCTAAAGATAATAGCAATTATAGGTAGAGAAATATGTCTGGATTCATAATATAACACAAACAAACAGCAGAAGAACATTATTGATTCACACATTTACCCATCATTCAAACATACATGAGTCTCATGGATGAACCCACATGACTCATAGGCCTACTATAACAATTGTTAGTCATAACTATAACAGTATGTCAGACATCAGCTACTTCAAGCAGTACTAATTAAGAAATAATACATTTCTGTCTAGTTTAGACCATGATACAAAATGAAACTAAGCCAGCTTAGATATTATCGTTTACGGAAAGATATGTGACAAACAACTTACCAGAAACGAGAAATAAACACAAAATGAACAAAACAAAGACCTTCATTTTCAACACTTTTTCCGCTGAAAAATGAGTGCCGATTTTGTGCCCATTTTGATCCACATATATATGGAAGCATATGGGTAGCAAAATTCATTTTGAAATGTAATATGCAAAATGGAAATGTATTTCTTTATTTAAATGTACATTTTCCCATACATATGTGCAACGTTTAGTGCAAAATTTAAATTCAATTATATAATTTACATTTGCCATTTCCTACACTAGTTTTAATATATAAATTAAAAACATATTTTAATGCTTTATAAGTTGCAAAATTAAAATGAAAATGTATTACCCAAATTGATTAGATGTTTAACATGTCCAAGCAAAAACTGTAGCAAAATTATCATTTAAATGACATTTTTCCTAAATGCATTTAGACTTACGGGTAGGACACTTGGGATTGCATTTTCATCATGATACCGTGTGATAATTGTAGCAAAATGCAATGTGAATTTCAAAATGCATTCTGAGCCAAAGGTGCACCAAAAGGGTTGCAAAAATGGTGATTTAAATGTCTTTTATTTTTCTTAAATGCATTGACACGTACACTTAAGAGGTTTGAATTGCATTTCCATTAAATACCCTGCAATCAGTGTAGACTATAGTCAATGTGGATTTGAAAATGCATTCCGAGCCGATCACGCCCCCAACCTGTCAATCATTATATCAAGGCGGGACTCGGCAACAGGACACACAATAGGTCAATATTCACCATTGAGAAGTGCTCAAAACTGGCCACTTCAAAGGGCCCTTCGGAATTAAGAATTTCGAAGGGTACAACTTCCCAGCAAACATTGGTCCGACAGCAACGTCGTGTCCCTGGCCAAAAATAGTCGCGGTAGGACGGCATAAATCGGTAAAAATATGTAACACAGAACATTTCCTAAAAATGCATTCAGATACGTTTGTACATCTCTACAGTTATCTGGGGTTGCATGTATAATTGTTACCTTGACTTTTAGCTATGTGTAGTACAATATGTATACCCTGTTGTGAATCAGTTGTGAGAGGACGTCCACTAGTGACGTCCTTTACACGTGCATTTATAGTCCATCACGACCCTCTATGAAATTCCTATGAAATATGCAAAAGCAATTGTGCTTACACCTTTGTTAATACTCCAATAATTAAATTAAGTGCCCCAAGTAGTTTTTAAGAGGTTGTGAGTAGCTCTCGGCGCCAGTTATGTGACTGAACACCAATTAGAAATGCTCATTTTAGCTTCAAAACTAAGGGTAACACTTTAGAATAATGGTCCGTTGTTAACAAATAACTATGCAGGAAGTAATAGGTAGTACTACATTAACACTTAACTTAATACTATTAACTAATAGAGAAGCAATATTAACTAAGCAGTAAGTAATAGCAAATTAAGGTAGTTCCTTATTAGATATTTGATAATTATTAAATAAAAATATCCTCATTGAGAACTACTTGCAAACTATGACCAGTTAATAAAGAATAACCAATTAATTACTAATCACAACAGTAAC
>NW_015655569.1:67178-73487 GCF_001515625.1 Sinocyclocheilus rhinocerous | reverse complement strand
ATATTCATATTCTCTTTCCTCAGATGCTGTGAAGAGGTGAAGCCCAAATGATACAGACTCAGACATGGATGCAGCAGTGCCAGAACACCTGAAGCATGCTCCAGGAAGTGCTGGGGCTTGTGGATATAAAAAATTGCCATAAACAACTTTCACAAACATTTACACAATTTACACATGTGTTAACCATTATCCAGTATTTTTGTTGTTTACTTGTTTGATTTATGACATAATGCAAGCTGCCACAGCTCTGACTTCCATGCATCAGTGGTGGAACACATGAATCTCACTCCTGGAAGAGCTGGTGTTTGTGGACCAAGAAAATGAGTAAACATTTTGAATTTTTTTCTTTTGTTTAAAGACTCTAAAAATAGTTACATATGTATTCACTGTGCTCCTGTACTTTTGTTATTTTCTTGTTTGATTAATGGCTGCTTAACATTAATGTAAAAATGTTAGAGAAAATGCCATTGCCATAGACTCAGACTTCTACTATTTTTACTATTTTTATTTTCTTGTTTGAATAGTAGCTGTTTAACAAATGGAATACATTTTTAAAATTCACAATATAGAACACTCTTTTTTTACTTTAGTCCACAAATGTGTTATTGTTTGTGATACACGTGATTAAAACGTTTTATAGACGTTCAGGTCTGACTGGACCGATTTTGGACCTTTTTAGAACATTTGTCAAGTTCAGATGTGCCTTTCACGATGTTGCACAATGGGTGTGTGATTATTTTATATGCAGGCTTATACTTAAATTATGCAGCAACACATCATAAACATCCAGATGATGACACATTTAGACGTCCAGGGATGCGCAGAAAAGACGTGGAATTCACGGCCAGATGACGTCAAAGACGTCCGTTCAACTTTCATTTTGGAACAATTTTTCAACCATGACGGAGGGACGTCTTTTCAACGGTCATTAAACGTCCAAATGTTTGCTGGGTTCGGGCTCCCATGATCCTTTGCGCAGATTCTTTGCATGATGACGGCGCCTCCGTGTGGGCACGTGATGATGACGCAGAAGGGCACTTCAAGAAACAGTTGTTTGGTCCCCTACACCCTTCAACCCTTCAAAGCTCTCACTCCGGAGGGTAAACCCTCTGAAGGGATTAGGGCATAGGGATGAGTCTTTCCGAATGGAACGCAGGGATGGTGTTGCCTTCCTCTCTTCTAACCAATAATAGAGCGCACGTCCCCTGGCTGTTTACACTCTGGTTGATGCCCGTGACCATTCAGAAAACGCTGCTACTCATGCCTGTGTAACCCCTCTCTCCCGGGTCCTCACCGCCACACCTCGTTCTCGTTCCGAGTGGGTCTTGAACCCGGGTCTCCGGCATGGGAGGCGGACGCACTAACAAGGAGGCTAAAGACTGCAGCCACTAGCGTCAGTCGCTAGTGCGTCTCTTGAGATCAGGGGAGTGAGGTTTACCTGCACAGCACCTACCGCTGGCCTCCGTTACACCTGGCCCAGATGACACTTCACCAGTCCGATCTAGACGCAGCTGTCACAGAACATGCCACAGCCAAAATGAGATAACTTAATATTAAAAATCACGGGCATCAATCGCGGTGTCCGGTGGCTGCTCTTGTGGCAGGCGCATGACGTTTAGGGGCCACGGAACACGCGCTATATTACGGATTAAAAGAGAGGAACAAAATATAATGTAAGGTGGTAAATAAGTGTAACGTTAGAACTGCACTATTTACTTACGTGCATCACTTGGCGTGCAAACAGTGAGATGTGCGACGCACCTGCAAAGCTTAATGTGCTCGGGGACACGCGATCCATTATAGGAGAAGAATAAAGTATGGTGGCAAAAAGGTAAAAGTGTAGAATTGCAGTTTGCAATTTGTCTGTTTGCTTATGTGCATCAATCGGAGTGTAAACAGTGAGGCAGGTGAAAAGCGTTTGGTCAATGGTGAATATTGACCCATTGTGCGTCCTGTTGCCGAGCCCCGCCTTGATGTAATGATTGACAGGTTGGGGGCGTGATTGGCTCGGAATGCATTTTCAAATCCACATTGACTTAAACTACATTATCGCGGGGTATTTAATTAAAATGCAATTGAAACGTCTTAAGTGTACGTGTCAATACATTTAAGAAAAATAAAAGACATTTAAATCACTATTTTTGCTACCCTTTTACTGCAGCTTTGGCTCAGGATGCATTTTGAAATTCACATTGCATTTTGCTACAATTATCACGTGGTATCACAATCAAAATGCAATCCCAAGTGTCCTACCCATAAGTCTAAATGCATTTAGGAAAAATGGCATTTAAATGATAATTTTGCTACAGTTTTTGCTTGGACATGTTAAACATATCTAGTCAATTTGGGTAATACAATTTTATTGTAATTTTGCAACTTATAAAGCATTAAAATATGTTTTTAATTTACATATTAAAACTAGTGTAGGAAATGGCTAATGCAAATTATATAATTGAATTTTAATTTTTCATTTTGCACAAAATTTTTCACATATGTATGGGAAAATGTAAATTTAAATACCGAAATACATTGCCATTTTGCATATTACATTTCAAAATGAATTTTGCTACCCATATGCTTCCATACATAGGGCCTATATAGGTGCTTTCGACGCCAAATAACCAAAGCTTGCGTCAAAAACAACAAAACACAACTTGATTGTTTTGCTTTCGATCACCTCGACTCGGTGCGCATGGCCTGAAATTCAGAGGGTGCTTCTCAGTCACCTGCGCTTCCTCAGTCAGTCGGTGTGTTCGACTTGAAGCGGTGCTGCGCAGATCTATCGGTGTACCGCGAGAGCGATTCGAAAGCATAAGGAGACGTCTGCTGTCTAATCGCTCTCGCGGTACTTTGATGTAAGACACCGATCGATTTGCGCAGCTGCTTCAAGTGGAACACACCTATTAGGCTTGTTTGAGATGTGCCTCGCCTCGCCTGAAATGTAGGCGAGAGTAGGCGGCTGCAGTGAGGGGAGGAGTGAAATAAGCTCAGTCAAGATGGAGAGGAAGTGGAACAGATACCAACGAGATCAAAGGCAGATATCGCGTTATTCTCACTCATATGCTGTGTTGCTAATAAACATAATATGATTTCAGTTCTGTTGCTTTTATATTAAAATAAATATGATGGACAAGACACTCAAAGTGCTTGCTATTTAATTCCATACGAACGGTGTATTTATCATCCATTTTTATTTTAATAAGATTTTTATAGAAATATGACAACAATCACATATCTCACACAGAGATCGCACTGTCATAGTGTTTGGGAACATTCATGCATAATTTAAATACATAATCACATGGAACCAGATAAAAATTTATTAACCAATCCTAGCTTGGAAACTGTTGTCGTCCACCATTTTGTCTAAGAGTTGTATAATAAAGGTCCTGCGTCTTTGGGTCCTTTTAAACAGTTTTATACAGAAGTAATTCAAAAGTATGGAAATAAAAATGTAGCTGGAGCATGTGTAAAAGTGGTAGGATATACAGAGAGGACTATAATGTTAAAAGAATATATTGGCGCTCATCATTGAACACAGCAGAATATCATCATCATGGATCTCTTTCTATAATACAATACAATACTCCCACCTTGTGGGCTATTTCGGAAGCTCGTTTCCGCCACTAAATAAATAAATAATTAATAAACAAATAAATAAATAGCGACTTTTTACCTCACAATTCTGACTTTTTTTCTCAGAATTGCGAGATATAGCTTAACACAATGCAACTCGCATAACGTAAGAATTGTGAGTCATAAAGTTTATTAAAAAGAGTCAGAATTGTAAGATAAAAAGCTGTAAATTACCTTTATTTTTTTATTCCATGGCGGAAACAAGCTGCCATAACGACACAAGTAAACCTGAATTAATACACAATGTAACGTAACCTAGGCCTACTAATAAATATCATCAATGCCAGTTAAACTTTTATTAAATTGTAATCTTTTTAAAATCTGGCTTCACCTTTTTTGACTGCATCTGAGTATGAAGCATTGCTCTTGTCCGTCATGCATTTATTTGTACTATTTTTCATGTTTTTGTTGTATAATTCCATTGTTCTTTATTATGTCTAAATATATAATAAATAAATTCAGACGAGCAGTTTGGGGTTTTCTGCCTTTATTGAACATTACACTGCATTTAGTCCGTTTTGCTTGTAGAAAACTATCTACCTTGTTACTTTAGGTGGCATGGTCCCCGCTCACATTTGGCGTAGTCGGCAGGATAATTATACAAGCAGAGGTGTGCTCTCTAATCTTTGGACACTTTGTGTGTTTGTTTGTATTAGGTGTTTTTTTTTTTGTTCGTTTTGTTTTTGGGGCTATCTGAATGTTTTTGTGTGAGTGTACTTATTTTACAGCAGCAAAACAGCAGCGGGCCGTGATTAAAGGAAGCTTTCTCGAGACTCGCAGTTTTTCAAGTTACCAGTGAGTAAAATATATATATAATTTTTTTTTTTACTGATGGCGAGTGAGTTGGAAGAGCTGCGTAGGCAGGTTCAGTCCCTGCAGTCAGAGAATGAGCAGTTACAGCGTCAAGCTAGTTCTGCAGCGGGGTCCTCTGTTAGTGCTAGCTCTGTTGCTGATACAAATGTTCACGCCTCTGCTGCGCTGGATGCCCCCAGGCCCATGGCAGAGCGTATTATTCTTGTCCCTAGAGAGCGACGATGTTCCATGTTTGGTGGAAGGGGAGCTCCCTCTGCTGGACATCATTAGTATTACGGCCTTCAAGAAGGTGCTGGGAAGTTGTTTTTATATTGAATATTCATTGGACATTCACTCTTCAACATTAAATGATATGCCATCGCAGAACAGTGTCAGTTTATGCTGTATTTCTTTCAGATCATGCATCTAAACCATATTTATAACGATTTCGGCGATGCTATCAAGGGCAAACAAAGTTGGGGAGTGTCTCAAAAGTGCAAAACGTACAAATATCTATGGCTTTATGCATTATTACATGAGTCTGTTTACTTCATAATCATCATATAGTGACCTGATTAAAGTTTTGAAGGCAAGACTTAGACAGAAAACAATGCATGCTTCCGTTTGGAGGGTCAGTGGCTGCTTTGCAAAAGATCAACGGACTGGCTATGATGTAAGACTAGAGTAACTGATACACTGTTGATTAAATTGCATTGATAAATGACGAGATGAAAGCAAGTGCTTAATTCAGAGCAGAATGACACTAGACCTTCTGACAGCTAAAGCAGGTGGAAATATCAAATGTTGAATCTTTCTTGCAGTTTCTGACGGTGACCGAGAGAGCTCAACGCGCTGCAAATAGAAAAAACACCTACAAATTAATAAAACGACTTCATCAATTTGACAACACACGCGCTGCAAATAGAAAAAAACACCTGCAAATTAAGAAAACAACTTCATCAATTTGACAACACACGCCGCTGCAAATGCTCACAACACAACCAAAGAAACGCGCTTCTTTATTTGTTTGCGTTGTGAGCATTTGCAGCACCTGCTGTCAAACTGATGAAGATGCTTTCTTGATTTGCTGGTGCTTTTTCTATTTGCATGTGTTTTCTGTAGTTGCAGCGCGTTGAGCTCTCTCGGCCACTGTAGTTTCTCGATTCCAGACAACAATATCTCAGACTTGAGAGACATTATTGTGGACCCACCCAGAGGCATATGGTTGAGATGAGACAATGGTTTTCTAATTGGGCCATGTATTTCAATATGCTACCTGTTGTTCTGCTAATCATCTATTTAGGTCCATGTGTATTGCAGTATTTGCAAGGAATAATTCAGACAAGCTTTGCCATTCTTTATAGATCACAGTATTAGATTATGAATTGAAGATTTTGTATTGACATTATTTGAAACGCACTGTGCCTTAATCATTAACAGCCTTAATGATTTCCATTAAAAGTGAAGCATTAATCATAAATTATTTAAAGTGACCATTGTTAATATTTCTTGGGCTTCACTTGTTTTGACTATTCTTGTGTAAGACTGTGCTTGGGTAATTTCCTGCTGTTATGTGCACATCTTGGACGCACCTATACAGAACAAGAATTAGACCTTGGACACAAACGTGAAAGAAAATGGTAAATAAGCTTACACGCACTAGAACGCACATACTTAAAACCCTCTACCGCACGCATGTAACGAATCAGCTCATGGGAAATATGAATAATTAATCATAACTAGTTATAATTAATTATGAATATTTTAGATCCGCTGTAGATATTTAGCTGACCTCTCAGGGTCAACTGTCTGTCAATTCTAAGAACGTTAATTTCCTGGTTAAGGGAAATAACTTTCTTACTGTACAATTCTACACAGAGC
>NW_015655569.1:52073-66898 GCF_001515625.1 Sinocyclocheilus rhinocerous | reverse complement strand
AAAAAAAATTTGGAAAAAAATATTATTTTAAGGTACTTTATGATATGTTGCCATACGGCAACAGCATACAATAGTGGATCTAACTTATACTAAGTTTACTTATAGTTTATATTTTTCCTCAGAAATGTTGTTTGTGTTGATTCAATTGGTGCTATTATAAGCTTTAACACAGTACTTATAATTGACACCTTATACATACTTTCCAACAGCTTTTATTTATTATTTATTTATATAAATATAAATATATTTAATCATATTTATTTTTTGCTGAATAATGATAAAATTTTTTAAATTTCATTATTTTTCATGAATATTATTTAAATTGCAAATGTATACAGTTAAAACAAAAATAATACTGTAAATCATGTATCATAAAACACATAAAACCAACCAAAAACATTGCAGTTAATGAATATTCAGCATTACGCAATCTTATGAGAGGAAGACTATGAACATGAGCCCCCCCCCCAACCCTCCCCCCTTAATCCTTGAAAGATCACCTTTTTTATGTATGAAACTTCACAAAGCAATTTTTTCATGTGCAGGAAGAGCAAGTTCTGCCCTTTTCCTCTTTACAGAATATGGCGGTGCTCACTGATGTAATGTTACCTGTATTCATAATTAATCAAAAGTAAAATTGCCATTTCAATTTGAGTATACCCATAATACAAATGCCATTAACATACGACTAATCAACATTATTTCACTAGTATTAGTGTTGTTATTGTTACAGCTTAACAAATTTGTATTCATATTTAATCAAAAGTAAAATTGCCATTTCAATTTGATTATATCCATAATACAAATGCCATTAACATACGACTAATCAACATTATTTCACTAGTATTAATGTTGTTATTGTTACAGCTTAACAGATTGCAGCTGACCTTGCTAGCTAGCTAAACTATTGTAATAATGTCATTCCACTATTGCACGGTGTTGCCGCTTGGCAACATACATTTGAATGATTTACCAAAAACTAATTTTATAAAAACTTTTTTGAGAGGTGAATATGTCATCATAACATCATAACAGTAATGTTTTCGATTTTTTTTGTGGAAGTGACACAGACTGGTCCTTGTTTGTTACTGAAGTTTTTGTTTGCTTTCTGCAACTACCGACAAGAGACGGCAGTCTTGTCAGAAATCTCACCACAGAAAAAAAATTGCATGTCGTGACTTAACCAAAGCACATCATTGGCTAAGGTCTTTTCTTTCCAACAAAAAAAACTGAGAATGTTCTCTTAAAGAGACAGTGGCAAGGAAATGAACAAAGAGTATGTTGCCATATGGCCACACCATGCGGTAGAGGGTTAAACTTGCACGTAGATCTTACTTGTTGTTATATTTCTTAATATCCATATAGGGTTATGTTTGACCTCTGAGTACTTTGATTGGATGTCCAGAACAAGCAATGTGATTTTGCATGAATTTATCCTGTATAAATATGACCCATCTTCCTTAATAAAGTTGAGAATGTTATAGTAGCACACTCACTCTGTATCTGCTTGATCATTCTCCCGGGAGTCTGCACTGCTGCTTCTGCTGCTCTACATCACAGAGGTTGACACAACAGTTCACAGTTGATGACTGCTAACATCAGTACTATCTGAAATTTAATCTAACAACTGTTGATTACTGTAAAGCCTCCAGGCAAAAGAAGACAACTTCTAGAACAAAGTATTAATTTACCCAGAACAACAAGGTAAGAACTTTATAACTTTACTCAGCAAGTATAAGACATACACGAAATTTGTCTTGGTGCAGATGGGAAAAAAAATACAGACAAAAACACTTTAACACAAATACAGAACAACTAAGGAACGGTCTATGTACAAAAATGTGCACATCTGGGTTCAAGTAAAATTAGGTGCAAGTAAAAACAAAGAAAGGGTCCCATCAGTATTTTCTTAATTAACCACAACCAAACTGTCAAATATCAGTAGGCTATAAGGTGTTTTGATGTTTGTGTTGTTCACCAGGTCATGGAGATTCATTATTCTGCTGTGATTCTGCTAGTCTTGGGCGTTGCTTTCACTGCTTATGGTCAACAACCACCACCACATATAAAGCCCCGTTATGAAAACTTCCTCAATCAGCATTTGGGTCCTCATGTGAATGAGCATATTTGTGACACAGAAATCAGAAAGAGACACATCACTGCCCCTGGAACTGCAAATGGCTGCAAAGAAGTTAACACCTTCATACAAGTGAATTTAAATGATCTTAAAGCAGTTTGTGATCCAGAAAAAGGAAAACCACAGGGCAATAATATGTTTATGAGCAACACTGTTTATCATGTGGTCACGTGTAAATTACGAAGTGGGGCGAGACACCCAAGATGTACATATAGAGGGAGGAAGTCCACTCGTTATGTTGTTCTGGGGTGTGATGGAGGATGGCCTGTACATTATGATGAAGGCATAATTAATGGATAGATGACCGGCTGAATAGAGCCTCACAGAAGCTTCATAATAGTTTGCTAATCATTTGTTCGCCACTTATTTTCTGTCTTTTTCTATCAAAAAAAAAAAATCTCTAATTATATTTGAGCAACATCAGTTTTTTTTTTTTTTTGAAGAACCACATAAAAGTCCACCTGAAGTTAAAAGAAAATGTATTCCTCTGTAATTGTGAGACTCTGTAGGACGGAGAATATCTTCACTGTCTCTCATCTCATGGTGCACCAGATAGTTTTTTCCTTAAGTAAGCATAATGTTAAAAATAAATTTACATTTTTTCCTATTTAACTTTAATGGTAATTCTTCAGAATCTCTCTAAGATCTTCACTTCTTAATGCACGTCTCTGTGTGTAATTGTGCCTATCATGTGGGAGATTGCTAGTCTAGCAAAATATTAAGCACTCTGTTAACACTTAAGCATTAAAAAAAAAAAAAAAAACTTTTTAATGGGAGTAGTGAATGTGCAAAAACAGATGAGGATAAGAAAGATGAAGATGCTTTTTCCACCTGTCTGTAATTCTCAATAAAACTTCTCTACTACCCATAAACTCGTCTGCTTGATTGTCATTCTGCATCTCAACAACACCAAATTGAAGATAAATATCCACAAACTTAAATTTAGAGAATAGAAAAGAAATTAAGATAAAACAGCTGGAACTAGACTGGGATCCAGATCAAAACCACGAGTTAAAGTTTTGAAGCCAAAACCAAAGCCATGTATATGTGGTCCACAAGATCAAGACTATTAGTCTCTGATTTGTTTTTCAACAAATCAGATTATTGATATATATATATTTTTTTTATCCATCTGATATCATTGATTTTTATTTGAATGTAGCTTATAATTAAATAATAATAACAACAAAATATACAGTAGCTGCAAGCAGCAATGACGGGCCCAGGCACTACGGTGTCATCACCACATGAAGGCTCAAGGAAAACAATGCACTGTGTGCACATGCAGAAAACAGGAAAATATAAAAGGACTATTTTAAAGTTTAACACTCTTATGGAAATATGATAATGTTTTGTAGTTATCATTTAAATCCGACTCATTTTTAAACTGTTTGTCATTAATTAACATCTCTACTGTAGAGAGGACACCAGGACTAAAAGCATGTTTATTACATATTTTGGGAGACACAACAAATGAATAGGGAAAGAAATTGTATTTCAGTATTCCTATGAAATATTAGATATTATTATGAAAATCTTGCCAATTATTACTCCCATTGTTACACTTATTTTTTCATTGCATGTTGCACCAAGAACACATTAATATGCAAATTAGATACAGTGTATAGATACATTGTATACAGTGGAAAAACCTGTTTATGGCCATTTTACACACGTTGCATAAAGCAAAATGGTATATCAAATCATTCTGTTATATCTTTCATAACATAGTTGAGAATCATCTTTATACAAAGTTTGGTGTAAAAAAATCCTGAAACCTAAACATTTATTGGTGATTTAAAAAAAAAAAATCAACTGTTTTTGCCTTTTCATGTCTATTCATGTCATTTTTATTTATTTATTTATTTTTTAAACTGAGTCCTGGTGACATAGCATAGCATAACATATGAATAAAATATCATTTTTCAAAATTGTTGTTTTCCAATTATTTTTCTTATACTCTACAATGTAATGACATGAAAAAATAAAAAATTCACAAAACTTTTTTTTCTGGGTCTCAAGAGGATACAGCTCAAGTTTGATCTAAATCACTAAATCATGTGCGCAGAAGAAATGATACACTTCCTACTTCACTTTTTCACCATAAATGTATTGCCTTTCCATGGTGAAACCATTCAAGATATCGAAAGTCTGTTTGCAATTTAGTACCTTCAATGTATTGGTGTGATAATTTTGTTTTGGTAGTATACGATAACGTTTTAGTGACAATAGCATGAATCCCCCAGGAGAAGTATTTGAAACTTTTCATGATTGACATTCCATGTGTGTTACAGAGAATCATGTGAATTAAATATTAAAACAGAGTATATTTTTCTCTCTTCCTGGCATGTTGGGATCTAGAAGTAAGCTGACATTGAACGATTTTCGGTATCTATGGGCCTATATTTTGATTCTTTTTAATGTCCACAAACTGAGATCAATAAATAATTGATACATCAATATTTATTTATTTATTTTTATGAAAAGAAGAGAAGTGAGAAGTGGCCCCCAAGTGGTCATTCAGTGTGTTTTTTTTAAATAATAAATAGAAAGAATAAAAAAGCAGATATAATAGAAATAAATTATAGAGAGTTAGGTTTAGAGGGTCAAGTTATTGTTATTTTCTATGATAAGTAAAAAGAAAACAAGTAGATAGAACAGAAAAAGAACAGAGAATGCTAATGTTAGAGAGTTAAGTTTTTTAATATATAAAAAGAAAACAATAGAAACAGAATAAAGAAAAAAGTAGATAGAAATAGAGTTAGAGGGTCAAGGTTTTTTTTTTTTTTTTAAATAAATACAATTTAGAGTAAAGTCTTATATATCTTATACTCAGAAAGTATAAGATATATAAGTCATTTGTCCAGAATTTGTGCAGGTGGAAACAAAGTACAGATGAATATACTTTAACACAAACACAGAAAAACAAAGGGACCGTTTATGTACAAAAATCCTGCACAGCTGGGCTAAAGATGTGCACTTAAAAACAAACTGCTTTAGTAAGTCCCGGGCTGTGTCCACACTTGTTACTTGTATGATTAGGATTCAGAATCAGCAGTCAGCACGGTATGGCATACAGGGATTTCTTTTAGTGGTTCCAAACGACACAATATGCAATTAGGTATGGATGTGGTTCTAAAATGAACAGAAAGAAGGAATAATTACTAACTGCAATCTTATCCCAAATAGTACAGTATTATGCACACACGCTTAAGACATTCAAACAATATTAGAATAATTTTATGATAATATACATTATATTAGCAAGGAAACATGAAATTCTCTTTATAAAGTAATCGACTGCAGCCACAGATTACTAATGATTACAGTATAAATAGTCACCGTGAATGATCGTTTAAAGGGGTCATATGATGCTGCTAAAAAGAACATTATTTTGTGTATTTGATTAGCTTAGCACTAAGATGAATCATCACATATCACAACATACACATTATTTTCCACATACTGTACATTATTGTTTCTCCTCTATGCCCCGCCTTCTGAAACGCGTCGATTTTTACAAAGCTCATCGGTCTGAAAAAGCAAGGTGTGCTCTGATTGGCCAGCTATCCAGTGCGTTGTGATTGGCCGAATACCTCAAGCGTGAGACGGAAATGTTACGCCCCTCACCATACTGTGATCATGCCGTGTCCGGCCGGAGCAACGACACAAAAACATGAAAACCCATTACAAACGAGGCATTCGTTGCATCCAGTGGGGACATAATTACTGATTATAATGACTTATACTGTCATTTTACGCGTTGCGTTGCATTGCGTAAACATAAAACCATGTCTGCATTTCTGATCAGAGAAATGACAAACAACAACTGCTATTCTACACTGCCCAAAACTCGCGTTTGAATCATCAGTGGCAAATCCTTTAAATGAAAACGTACTTACGTGAGTCAGAACTGCTGGCATTTTAGTCTAACGTTACTCTCCCAGGATCAGTAACGTTAAACAGTCCTCCATAAAATGTGCCGGCAATCCACAGCACGAAGTTGATGTATTAGCTTGTAACACTCCAAAGAGAAAGGAAAAAATGAAATCGCATCATATTACCCCTTTAACACTAGACAAATTTTGTACAAATGACGTCTTTCACTATCAGTCATGATTAGCTTAGCATTAAGATGAATCATCACATATCACGACATCGTTGCGCATGCGCGACTGAACGAATCACTCCCCGAGACGACTCGTTCTTCCCGAGTCACATTAAAGATTCGTTCAAAATGAACGAATCGTTCAAGAATGACCCAACACTACGAGGGCCTTTTGTACAGTGATTAATTCATCACACGCAGTAGTATGTTTAGGCACCACGCAACTCACGAACCCGAACCACGAAACTCCTTTTCACTGAAATGCTGAAGCCTTATCGAATCCTGCTATTGCATCTGCAATAGCCAATTGCGTTCGCGCACCCGAGCAGTGGCTGAGTGCCATTTACCTTAGAATCTTTCTCCTTCACTCAGCTATGCTGTCTTTAAGAAGCCTCTTATCGCTCACCATTGAAAGTCCGCTCTTCAGAGCATGGTGCCTGGATTGCTGTTCCCTGTAGTATTCTGGTGAGTATAACATCTTCACATTATATGGATAAGCTGTCTGCTCACTTCTTGAGTTCTGCCGCTGAGCTGCAGAGACAGAGGCCACGGCAGCTTGGGATAGAAAGTTTAGGTGTTTAATCGTGGATTTGAGAACACTGAACTGAGCACTGGTGAAGCTCGCACTCAGAATGGCCACGGTGAAACAGATCCTTGCACACATTCAGCCCGGGGACTATAGCGATGGACCTGAAAGATATCATATCCAGATAGCCCCTCATCACAGGCACTTTCTGAGGGGTGTTTTTGAGGGTGTCGCTTATCAGTTCAAAGTCCTACTATTCAGAATAGTGTGCCCCTTTCTCTTGGTGGCGCATAAACTGCCTGGAGCTAAAGGCTGCTCATACAGCTTTGCAAGTACTTTTGCCGTTTATAGGAGAACATCATGTTCTCATTCGGACAGACAATACAGCGGTGGTGGTGTACATCAATTTAGGTCTGCACGATATGACAATCGCATTCGATTAATCGTGCAGCCCTACATCAATTGCCAGGGAGGAGTGCGCTCAGATGCCACCGAAAACCACTGCATGCAGCATGATAGCAGAGGTGAGGGACCCGTCTATGAGGTGCTTTTATGCTTTAAAGTTACAGTGTTTGCAGAGTGGTGTAAGACCAGAGATGAGGACTCGCTTAAATGTTCATTATTCTGGCTTTCTCACAAGAAAGGCAACTCGACCTCCACGCTGAAAGTTGCAAGCTCTCTGTGTCAACAGTGCTTGTATGCAATTTGGTCTGAACAATTGTATGGTGAGGCTTACGCCTAGACTGTTTTCAACAGTGTTCAGAGCCCGGGTTATAACACTGTCAGCATTTAATTTCCCCGATCCAGCCTCTGAAAATGAGGTGTCTTAAAGTACACCTTATGCCCTGTTCATGCATATGCTTATGTGGACAGAACCAGTGAATTTTGCTTGTCTGTGCAGCTGTTTTTGTCTGCTTCGGAGGCGCTAAGAAAGGCCATCTGATCATCGGCAAGGAAAGTGATAAGGAGAACGATAACAGACGTGAACCGTGGTGACTGGATTACTGTCTACCGCTGACCAAGAGTGAGAGGATTCTGAGTTCTACAGGGCATCGTCATGTTAGGAAGCACCCACGCTGCTTGGATGAGTGGATTACAGTTGATCAGGGACGTGCACAGACATTTTGAGGGGCAGGGGCTCAAGTGGAAAAAAGGGCACTTCTCATATTTATTTTAATTTTTTTCTAATCAAAACGTTAAATATATTAGGGGTGTGCGATATTGACAAAAATATATATCTCTAACAATAATTTGATGATATTTTGCTGAGTGTGTTATTGTGCTGATGTCTTCAGGACTACCGTGGACAACTGACTCCTAAAGTTTTTGATATTCTGCATATTCTGTGTGGTGATCAGTTCACAGCAGTGATAGAAATTAATCTTTTCCAATAAGTTTAAATTGATTGAACTTTTATGGGCATTTTTACCTTTTATAAAGCCATTTCTAAAGTGTGCATCATCCATTTTGAGGGGCAGGGGCTCAAGTGGAAAAAAGGGCACTTCTCATATTTATTTTAATTTTTTTCTAATCAAAACGTTAAATATATTAGGGGTGTGCGATATTGACAAAAATATATATCTCTAACAATAATTTGATGATATTTTGCTGAGTGTGTTATTGTGCTGATGTCTTAAGGATATTCTGCATATTCTGTGTGGTGATCAGTTCACAGCAGTGATAGAAATTAATCTTTTCCAATAAGTTTAAATTGATTGAACTTTTATGGGCATTTTTACCTTTTATAAAGCCATTTCTAAAGTGTGCATCATCTTTTCAGTCAAATTCTTAAATTGAATCAGTCAATTAGAATAATAAGTCATTTGAGCTGTTACCAAGCAAATGAAATCAGTATTGACAAAATTAATCTTTGCAATGCAGAGAAAACACAGAAGCTGCATTAGAAGTGGAATTTAGATGCATTTACACACTGTTTAATGCAGGACATTGATGCATTTAACCTGCAGTTACAAATGCATTAATATTGTTTTGATATTTTAAACATAAGAATACTGATATTTGAAATTATGTATATATATATATATATTTAAATGAAGATACTTTAAATGTCACCCTGGACCACAAAACCAGTCTTAAGTGTCTTAATCTCGTCACGCTGGGACACGGCATCACAGTATGGTAAGGGGCGTAAGTTTCGCTAGATAAGATCCTTATTCCTCGGTTGGGATCGTGTGAAGTCCTTTGAAGCTGAATTGAAACTGCAATTTGGACCTTCAATCCGTTAGTCTCCATTGAAGTCCACTATATGGAGAAAAAACCCTGAAATGTTTTCTTCAAAAACCAATTTCTTTTTGACTGAAGAAAGAAAGACATGAACATCTTGGATGACATGATCCCGTAGGGTTGTGGGGCCCTAGGCAAGATAATGAAAATGGGCCCCGCTAGTGTAAAAACTGTCATAGCAACTTGATGAGCGAAGAGAAAGCACATAAAATGACAATTTCAATAATTTAGCGTAAATGTGTATTATGTGTAACACATCCAACATACATATGTAAAAATATTTAAACAGATAAAAAAATAAGAGTGCAACTGAGCTTGAAAAATTTAAGTAAATAGATATACATGAAACACAAATAAATAAAATAAAATGTAAATGAATAATAAACAAAACCTAAATAAAATAAACAGAGCATAAACAAAAGAAACATTCAAATATGCATTAATGATTAGAAATGCAGGCTGTTCTGTTTGTTTTTAAGGCCTCATTGATGATCACAAAAAAATGTATTGCATTAGACATTGGATGGTGGGGGACACTTGCAGGGAGGATGGGGGGATAGATAATTATTCAGGCCCAGTGCTAGAGGGTGCTAAACACCCCCAGTTGAAGCTGTAATAATAGTATATTGGCGAGACAGATTTGGCAAACACTCCATTGCATTTTTGTGTTTGCACTCTGTGGAGCGCCGACGGTTTCTATTGACAATGTATTTTTGCACCATTGAGCAAAGTAGCTAATCACAGACATATCTGTTGATTTCTTGAACACAGTGGCTGTAATTGTCAAAGATGTTTTCACAAAGATGTGTATTTATATGTTTCTGTTATAAATTCATACCAATTTGAGTTCATTCATTGTTTAAAATGTTTGACTAAAATGTATGAATGTGATATTCAGAAGGTAATAACTAGAGAATGTGTTCCATTGACATGTATAAAGTTAGGGCTTCTTCAAGGAAGATTTATTATTAAAGTGTAGCAGGTCACATGTTCAGGTTGAGTTGAGTGCGAGACCGTTGCATTATGGGTTGAGCTAACATGGATGCAGAGAAACGATATACAGTCTAAAAAAGAATTCCTTTATCTGCATGGTCTAAGAGGGCGCATTTGTGGCATTTTGTGTATAATGTTGTTTTATATCACTTTACATGAACGATGTGATTTGTTAATAGCGCTGTTATTGGATTTGGATTTGTTGCACATGTTCACTTGCATATCTGTGGACATTTGCATGAGAGACTTGAAAAGAGGCTCGTAGCAATTTTCTGCATAAAAGTTAAAAGAAGCAGGACAGGAAGAAACTCTTCACCTACAAACTAACCCAATCACACCTGATCTGAATACACACTCTCACTCCAAAATGTTCGTCCAGATCAAACCACATTTCTAAAGAAAACCGACCGCAGCAGGTTTCAGTTTGACTCAGATGATGAACATCAGTAAAACTGGCACTGTGAGATCAGACACAATTTTATTTTTGTACTTTTTTTTTTTTCAAACGCTAAAATCAAGAATTAAATAAATATACACAATTTTAAAATCACAACAGTTTATTTACATATGTGACCTTTTCGGGAATCCAAAAGTAATCAGATTAGATTACTTTCATTTTGTGGTTCTTGGATTACGTTACTGGATACTTTTTTAATGTAATATGTAACTGTGCAAATGCAATGAGTGAACTATAGGAGGGTCAAACTCTGTCGTAGGAGGATTCACACCAGCTTGAATGTTTTCAGCAGGTAGTTTTTTAGATCAGACGCTGAACAACTGAAGAAAATGTTTCACATGATTATTTTGTTCTGTTTGCACTGGTGGAGTCTGACTGGTAAGTTATAAAACATTTTTATGATTTAATTTAGAGCAATACAGTGGCTGCTACACAGTCAAAACAAAAGGTCATTGACACTTTTAAAATGTATGTGAATTTAGGTACAAATATGTACACGTTAGAAACTAATATATACCTTAATGTACTAATATGCAATTTTAGGGGTAAAGAAGGTACCCAGGTGAACCTTTTGAAAGGGTACCGCTCCCTTTTGTACCTTAGTTTCTGATGAATCGTGAATATTGTGAAATCCACTGACTATAAATTCTCTGTTCAGAATTTTTAATTGAAATTTCCAGGTCTGGAAATGTCATGAAATTAATTGACATTTAAACATCTCTGTTTTTGCTCTGCATTGAGGCTCAGAAAGTCAAAACCTTCCGTTAAGTTGCTTTCAAATATTAAGCCATCTACAATAGTCTACAAAGGTTATGAAAAAAATGAATTAGTCAAAATGAGCATGAACACTGAAAACATGGATGCAGAGAAACGATATACAGTCTAAAAAAGAATTCCTTTATCTGCATGGTCTAAGAGGGCGCATTTGTGGCATTTTGTGTATAATGTTGTTTTATATCACTTTACATGAACGATGTGATTTGTTAATAGCGCTGTTATTGGATTTGGATTTGTTGCACATGTTCACTTGCATATCTGTGGACATTTGCATGAGAGACTTGAAAAGAGGCTCGTAGCAATTTTCTGCATAAAAGTTAAAAGAAGCAGGACAGGAAGAAACTCTTCACCTACAAACTAACCCAATCACACCTGATCTGAATACACACTCTCACTCCAAAATGTTCGTCCAGATCAAACCACATTTCTAAAGAAAACCGACCGCAGCAGGTTTCAGTTTGACTCAGATGATGAACATCAGTAAAACTGGCACTGTGAGATCAGACACAATTTTATTTTTGTACTTTTTTTTTTTTCAAACGCTAAAATCAAGAATTAAATAAATATACACAATTTTAAAATCACAACAGTTTATTTACATATGTGACCTTTTCGGGAATCCAAAAGTAATCAGATTAGATTACTTTCATTTTGTGGTTCTTGGATTACGTTACTGGATACTTTTTTAATGTAATATGTAACTGTGCAAATGCAATGAGTGAACTATAGGAGGGTCAAACTCTGTCGTAGGAGGATTCACACCAGCTTGAATGTTTTCAGCAGGTAGTTTTTTAGATCAGACGCTGAACAACTGAAGAAAATGTTTCACATGATTATTTTGTTCTGTTTGCACTGGTGGAGTCTGACTGGTAAGTTATAAAACATTTTTATGATTTAATTTAGAGCAATACAGTGGCTGCTACACAGTCAAAACAAAAGGTCATTGACACTTTTAAAATGTATGTGAATTTAGGTACAAATATGTACACGTTAGAAACTAATATATACCTTAATGTACTAATATGCAATTTTAGGGGTAAAGAAGGTACCCAGGTGAACCTTTTGAAAGGGTACCGCTCCCTTTTGTACCTTAGTTTCTGATGAATCGTGAATATTGTGAAATCCACTGACTATAAATTCTCTGTTCAGAATTTTTAATTGAAATTTCCAGGTCTGGAAATGTCATGAAATTAATTGACATTTAAACATCTCTGTTTTTGCTCTGCATTGAGGCTCAGAAAGTCAAAACCTTCCGTTAAGTTGCTTTCAAATTTTAAGCCATCTACAATAGTCTACAAAGGTTATGAAAAAAATGAATTAGTCAAAATGAGCATGAACACTGAATCTGTCTGATTTAGTCTTCAGTTGAAATGTCTCATTTAAAAAAAAGAAAATAAAGAGTTTGAAAATATCCAACACAATAAGACTTGTACTTTTAATCAAACAAATAAAAGTACTTATTGTCAATAAATGATGCCATTATAAACACTGATTTTCCTCTACAGCAGATGACTTTAAAACAAATTAAAGGTTAAGGATGCATTTTATTCTTTACACATAAGAAATATTTACATGCAATCCAAATGCGGTGCTGCAATGTTTTCTCTGCTTGATTCTAATAGTCTCTCTGTATCGGTAGTGGTTTATAAAGACAATTGACATTTTAAACATTTATTTCAGTCAAAAAGGAAATTTAATATTAACATTATTGATGTTTAATTACAATTGCAAATCCATGGCGGCCAAAATGAACTGTAGATGAAAGTTTTAATCACATAATCAAAGGTTAGAATTATAACCCCTGATTTGTTAATCTGTCTTTAAAATTAAGTTATGTAACCAACCCTAAATATTTGTCTGTTCATATATCTCAACCTTCATTTAAAGTTTGCATTTCTGTTGCCGTTCTGGATGATCTCAAGTTCACGTGTAAACAATAAAATCTACAGCTGATTTCAGGCTTTGTAAACCATCAGATATATTAATCTGTGTTAAATCTGTTCTTCAGGTGTGTTTGGTGCTGAAACAAATGAAATAGAGTCAGTGCCAGTGATGGAGGGAGATTCTGCCACTTTATACATTGATGTTCCTGAAATACAGAAAATCAATAGAAAGTATGAATTGTTCTTCACATCTGATGGTACTGATGGGAGATTCAAAGACAGACTGAAGCTGGACAATCAAACTGGATCTCTGATCATCACAAACATCACAACTGAACATGCTGGAGTTTATCAACTAGAGATAACTGAAGCGAGAACAACATCAAAATCATTCAATGTTTCTGTCTATGGTGAGTAGAAAACATTTGTTATATCTTTCAACATTCTTGTTTTATTTTATTGGAACAATTTACATTTTAAAGTGATTTAAGATTTTGGTACAGATGTCAAACACACTCACAACTGTCATTGTGTAAAATACTCCACATAGGCAAGCTTGATGAACCCAAGTGCAGTTTATTGACATGAAAACAAATAAAAACGTAGAAGTGGAAAACTAAACTTAAAACATGACCTGACTCGAAAATATCCATAAACATAGACTTAAGCATAAACATGAGCATTGACATGAACTTGATCTAGATATGGACTCAAACAGTAGGTTACTTCAACAATACTTAGACGAGACAACAGAAACATGAGGGCTATAGAGAGAGAGACTAATGACTAACAAGGAACACCAGTGAACAATCAAACAATGAACCAATCAGAACATGACACATACACGGGGGAGCACATGGCAGGCCAACATGAGGTACAAGGATATACATGACAGGAAACATGAAGCAAATTACAGAGTAAAAGATGTACAAAAAAAATGTGAACCAAAACCCAAACCAACATGACACATTAGTACAGAGTATTACTTTACAATTAATTACTGTAGTCATCCATTGACTGTAAAATAAATGCATGCTGGATCATTTTCTTACAAATGACTGTGAACCAACAGCAGAATGATGCTAACATCACAGTCATTCACTGCTCTTGGTTCAATGTGAATTCACATTATAAAGTTGTCTTTAACTATGAAACTGTAAGAAATGTAATCGTTTACTACTGTAATTATTCTGAAGTCACCATAATGGTGATTAGTGTTGGATCTTGGGCCTTGTATGTTCATATTCAAATTTCTGATCTAGCCAAGTCAGAAGTGTGACACAGAGTGCAGACAGATACAAGAGAAGTCCTACTGTGAAATACTGTGAAAGTAATACAAAGGTTTAAACTAGCATAATGTCATCAGTTGCACAAGTGAATCACTGAAGCATATAAGTAACAGTGTTTACTGCACATTGTGTTTTTGCAGCAGCAATATCTATCACGGATATGAAAACTGTTAAAGGGATATAAGCATTTGTGCTTTAAATGGGGTTCATCATATTTAGCAGTATAAGTCTAATGAAGCATTCATTTATTTCCAAGAGCAATGTTTTCATTAGCTATGCTAAATGTGTGTGGTTGATTCAGATGCATGTCGGAGTCACACTTAAATAAACAATCAATAAAGTTAAACCAAGCGTCATGTTTATAGTCTGTTTATAAAGTGATTTACTAAGCATAAGCTAGAGTGTTATGCA